>NC_057939.1:33677580-33759705 GCF_018555375.3 Anguilla rostrata | reverse complement strand
TAAGATAAGAAAATAATAAGAGTCCAGGTATCTGGCCAAGAAGAACAAAAGGAAAGTACAGCATATTCTTTGCTGTTCAGGCAGGTAGAAAGCAGAGAGGGTAACAGATAGAGAAGGGACCACAGCAGAGAAAGTGCGGAGCAGGGAGGTCAGAGAGTGAAAAGGGAGGTGCAGACTGCCTGTCAAGGAAGCTGTCAAGGCTTCCTATAATACTGTGAACACCAATGCTTTAAAATGTGTTTTTAAAGCAAAATTTTACTGATAGACTGGACGGCGCATTCAGTATTGAGAATGTCTTTGTAGATATTGAGATAGACAATAAAGAAGTCCTGGATAAATACTGGATAAATATATAAACTAAAGACAAATAAGGAAACTACAGGCCTGTCAGTTTAACTTGCATCACATGTACAATACTGGAATCTATCATCAGAGTTGAGTTGGAAGTATTTCTTGAAAATATAACATCCTAAGGGATAGTCAGCATGGTTTTCACAAGGGAAGGTCATGCCTAACAGACCTTTTTGTCTTCTTTGAAGAGGCTACCAAGTGTTTAGACTAAAACCGTGGTTCCCAAACTGGGGTACGCAACAACATCGGGGGTACGTACAAAAATCTTTTTACATTTTTTCCCAAAAATAAATAAAGATATACATTTAAAAAGGGTCCCATCTGACTGCCCAAAATAAACACTGTACAAACAGCGAAATAACAATGTGAAATACGGTCAAATAATTGACATCCAATCGCATTAAGATAGCGGCTATGTTAATGTGATTGGATGTCAATTATTTGACCGTATTTTGTCTTTCACCACTCACTCACACATGCCTTTTATTGCCAGAACTGTCTACTGTTGTGGATAAGGTAGCTAGTTAGCGTAGCTAGTGGTAGCTACCGCGAGGTTAAACGTTTCCATTTCGAAAAATGGATAAATGGTTCAAAAGAGCTCGGCCCATGCCCAGAGACGCAACATCGAACGATACTTCCAGCAGTTTAACAGATGCTGCACAGTCCGCTTCCAGTGGCACCAGCTCAGCTCCTCCCACAAGCACATCTATACCTAGCATTAGTGCTGCTAACCCAGCTAGCATCGGCACTGACAGCGATGGATCCGAAGCAGCCCAAGAGCCACAGCCCCCCCACCCAGGAAAGCATCGAGCATACAGGGAAGTTGAATCATTAAAGAGGCGCAAATATGATGAGAACTATATTACTTTGGGGTTCACTTATATTGGGAGTAAAGACCTTCCTCAACCACAGTGTGTTGTATGTGCAAAAGTACTCTCTCACAACTGTATGAAACCATCGTTGTTGCGCAGACATTTAGAAACAAAGCATGCTCGTTTGAAAAACTTTCGACTAGTAAGACATGTATGACAGGGACAGATAGCATTAATAGGGTGGCTAAGACAGGCAAGCCCCACACTATTGTGGAGGACCTAATTCTCCCTGCTGTCGCCGATATGGCTGGGACAATGCTGGGAGAAGGCAAGAAAAACTATACGGATGATGCCTTCATCAAACAACACTATTTCACGTCGCATCAGTGACATGGCAGAAGACGTTTTAAAACAGCTACTACTTCGCATACAAGCCAGTGAGTTCTACGCCTTACAACTCAACAAATCTACAGACGTAGCGGGTCTGGCTCAGCTCCTGGTATATGTAAGGTACATTTACGAGGGGTCAATTAAGGAAGACATACTCTTCTGTAAACCACTGGAAACCAGGACAACCGGGGAGGACATTTTTAGACTACTTTTGTCACATCACATGGACTTGCATGGTCAAAATGTGTGGGCATCTGTACAGATGGTGCAAAAGCCATGACAGGGAAACATAGTGGTGTCGTGACGCGTGTGCAAGCGGTTGCCCCCGACGCCACTTGGGTGCACTGCAGCATCTATAGAGAGGCGCTTGTCGCCAAGAGAATGCCTGACAGCCTCAATGAAGTTTTGGACAACACAGTGAAAATGGTAACTTCGTTAAGGCAAGGCCCCTGACTTCTCGTGTATTTTCTGCATTATGCAACGAAATAGGCAGCGACCACGTCACCCTGTTACTCCATACTGATGTGCGATGGTTATCAAGGGGAAAAGTATTGACACGATTTTTTGAACTGCAAGATGAACTTAAAGTTTTCTTTATTGACCATAATTTTCACTTGTCTGGCTGCATAACAACGAGTGGTTCACACGACTGGCCTATCTGGGTGATGTTTTTTCTCGGCTGAATGAACTGAATCTTGGATTGCAGGACCTCTCCGCAACCATATTCAATGTGCGGAAGAGAGTAATTAGATGCCCCTACTGTCAAAATGATTGATCGATACCACGCCCCATACCCCCCTGATATGATCCGATTTTCTATGATATCCATACAGTCAAGATTTGATTGATTAGTTTTACCTTTTGGACTCTGCTATGGTTTGGTTGGTGAGGGAGAAGGGTATGGGGAAAGGGTGGGGGTTGTGGCTGCTGCAGACCCCATGTTCATCAGGGAGGGGTGGGAGTACCCTGACACTTAGTTTTGAGAGTGTGTGGGATGTGGCAGGACAGGTGTGGGTAGCCTGTGGAGCGTGGGCCCTGTGGTAAACGGTAAATTACCCACAAGGATAATGTTTTATGTCTTTTCTTTCTCTGAATACAGCCACAGCCCTAAAGTGTTTCAACAAACAGCTTGATTAGAGTCTATTTCATAATATTACTCGCATTTTGAAAACAAGCCCAGGCATGTTTTCTTTGGGCGTTAGTTTAAAGAAAACAAGCCCAGGCATGTATGCATAGTCTTAACAAGCTGAATCAGGGTGTGTTAAAGTGGCACAAGAGAGGTTTTTAAGAAAGCTAAAGTAGAAAAAAAGCACATGCGTTAGTTACTTAGCTGATTTCCTGCGACAAAACAGAAGCGGAGGATCTCTAGGTAGATGTTCACAGCTGAGTAGCGAGGATCAAAATGGCCACAGCGAGCCGGTAAGCATGGACAGAGTTAGGCAGGAGCCACTGTAGCTTTAGAGCAATGCCCCCCACACAAAGTTTTGAAGATCCCCATCAATCAATAGGCGGCAACGTTTTGTATGCCGGGAGATGTATGCAGAAGGAACAGGCACGCCCGTGACACATAGTGGGGATGTGACGGAACAGGTGGGGTGCCCTGTGAAGCCCTGGGGGAGTACACAGACACGTGCGTACACATAGGCCTGCACAGCTCTGATTTAGTATTTTGGGTGTGCAAACAGGATCACGCCCACTTTTCAGAATGTGTATAAAGTCTATTGGTTTGGAAGCCATAGCAGAGGTGTTGAAGATCTCACAGCAACGGCCTTTGCACAACACGGTTGTCAGAATCGGACATCAGCTCTGTGTAGCCTACGAACATGTATACCGCTGAAATTTCAACACCTACCTCTGGAGAAGAAGTGATGCCCGAGCCGCAGACGGTGTTGCGGCGCCCAAAGAAGCCTTTTGCAGCATTGGCAAGAGTCCACACCGCGAATGGGGGACGATGCCGGAGGGTGTCCGCTGCGGTTATCATATTGACGTGGATGGAGATGCTCCAAAAATTTGTTTTTTCAACCTGCATGTTGATGAGGAGTACCGCCCTATTAACACTCGCGGAGCCGTGTGCGAGGCTTGTGACTGGGGCGATTTTAGAAGATGCTATGTGGATGTAGCAACCGGTTTAGAAGACAAAAGTACATTTTTAAGCCGGACCAGCGATGCTACGCGTCAACGATGGATCACCGTGGAGGCGATGCCGCAAATGTGGATGGGGAAAAGAGGCCTGATCATTTGGGGAGGCCTTTTTCAAAACGGGGGTGCTTTAACAGACTCGGTTGGTAACAGCGCATTCTTTTTGTTCGAAGAACTGTATCTATTGAACAACGCGCTTGCTCAAGCCGATAAAATTTTTGAAGACCACCGGCTTTTGAGCTCATTTGACTCTGTGAAAATTAACCTGTGTCGGAGGTTTGAGGAAATGAAGATTTAACAATCGTAAAAACTGTTTTGAAATGTCTACGCACATTTAGGCCATGTATATTATGAAGTTGTAGACTGTATAGAATGTCATGACTGTGTCTTTTATTGTTTTTTGGTGATAAATATGTGCTTTTAAAAATAAAACCTTTTCTTTTTAAAATCATTTTGTTGTCTGTACATTTTCAAAATAAATGTGCCTTTTGCAAATGATTATTTTTCAATAAATGTTATGTTTTAAAAAAAACTTACAACAGCGTCATCTTATATAGTTACTTAAAATATTTAACCATATATGGGCAAGCACACACAGACCCCGCCCTGGCCACACCTTTAGGTGGGGCGATGGTCCTTAAAAGTCACAAAATTTCAAGGTTTTCACAGTCGACACCAGAACTTCAACCAAGGTTAAGACAATGTATAAGCCTTTACGTACGGCCGCGCTTTTCCAACACCCCAAGCCCGCAGAATCTTGGGGATATGACGACAATGACAGGGATGGTTTCCAAGAACAGCATCTTGTTGCAGAGCCATCGGCTGCAGCTCCGGCCGCCTCAGCGGCAGCAGCGGCATCCGCTGCTGAAGATCTCGACAAAAACTTGTTGCAGGACCTGGGGGGTAAATCTGTAAAAATGGATATTACCTATTCACCAGCAAAGCAGTCAGATCTGGACATGGACATGGAGGCATACGACACACCATGCTGCAGCAGGCACACCAAACCAACCGACCACCCGATGCAAACGGATGAAGTGGACGGGCGCATAACCACCACAGCGATAAACATCATAAAGTCTTTGACCGCCTGCATTCTGGACCATGTTATTGAGGACGATTTGAGAAATGACTGTACAGGCTGTGCTGTGAACCACCCCAGCCAGAGGCGCCACACCTGCTTGTACGATCCTGACCCCTACTACTTCACGGACAACTTTGACAAACTGACGGAAAAACTGAAGCAGCCCTGGTTGGCGGTCCTAATAGCCAAAGCTCTCAGCGTGCTGGGCCTTAAACCAGCACCAGCCCGAATTCAGGGAGCCGTCGATGTCCTGGTTTCGGAACTCAAGGAGGAACCACACATCAGAGAGAAGCTGAGGGGGATAAACCAGACATACCTGGGGCCCGAGAGTGATAAAATCATCAACGATGTCAGGAGAGAATTCTGGGACATTGAGAACGCTCTCCGGCCTGAACTGTGGTCTGCTGACACCCTACCGCTTGATTCTTGTTTAGAAACAGCTCTTTGAAGGGTGTCAAATTCTTGAGCGCATGTCCAATGTATACATGCGGCATTTTATATTCATGGGGAGTTTCTGTACAACACTTTGAAAATAAAAGCCTTGTTTTTCAATATCTTGTATCATTATTGCATTAGTTGTAAGGATGGCTGATGAGAAGTGTATGAAGTCTGTTTATTATTCGCCAGAAAATCCTGGTTCTTATGGGGGTAAAGAACGTCTGCAAAGGGGCTTGCTTGAAACAGCCGGGCATAGGGCGTCTGACAAGAAAGTTAAAGAATGGTTGCAGGGTGAGGATGCATATACTTCACAAAAACCCGATTCCTCTTGAAATGTACTCTGGCGGGTTTATGTAATGAATATTGATTCCCAGTGGCAGGCTGATTTAGTTGACATGTCTAGTTTATCTGTACATAACAATGATGTAAAATTTATGTTGACATGTATAGATATCTTTTCTAAATTTGCTTGGGTTTGTCCTCTTGAGAACAAGAGTGGGGCGAAAGTGGCTCAGGCCTTTGAAGACATTCTCTCACAAGGACGTGTACCTAAAAAACTACAAACTGACAAGGGTAAAGAATTTTTCAACAAGGGGTTCCAAAAGCTGATGAAGAAATACAACATAACACATTTTGCCACAAATAATGATGTGAAAGCTTCTGTGGTGGAAAGGTTTAATAGAACCTTGAAAACGAGGATGTGGCGTTACTTCACAGCGCACAACACTAGACGGTACATAGACGCTGTAAAAGATTTGGTCTGGTCATACAATAACAGCTACCACAGTACAATTAAAATGAAGCCTGTTGAAGTAAATGAAACTAATAATTTTAAAGTGTTCAAAAATATGTATAGTCTGCTTCTAAAAAGACCTAAACAGCTAAAGTTTAATTTTGAGGAGGGTGACTCTGTCAGAGTTTCCAAAGTGCGTGGAAAGTTTGCAAAAGGCTATGAACAGACATATACAGATGAATATTTCACTGTGGCTGAAAGGGTCCACAGAACCCCGCCAGTATATAGGTTGAAGGATTATGACGGCGAAAACATCGAAGGCACGTTTTATGAGAAGGAATTACAGAAGGTTATTGTGGGCAAAGACAAAACGTTTAAGGTTGAAAAGATAGTAGCGGAGAAGAAACAGAAGGGTAAAAAGCTGGTTTTAGTCAAATGGGTCGGCTGGCCTGAAAAGTTCAACAGTTGGATACCGGCAAGCCATGTGTCTGACATCTAGGACATATAGGCAATAAGTTATTTGAAAAGCTTACATGACCCTACAAACGCATTAGGCAACCATGGAGGATACAGGTTTCTACGTTACTCTCCCGAGTAATGCGTCTTTGAGCATTTACCCTGAGAACAAAATTTCAAGCTATACAACCAAGTTTGCCAGACCCATTGAACTGCGTGGGGAGTGGGAGGTTGGCTTAGCCGAAATCCAGTACCCACACACTTGGAGTACAATAACACGTGATGACTGTGCTTTTTATACGTACGATCATATCAAAAAAACTAGAATAGCTCATTCAATTAGTTGCGGGTATTACAAGAATATCCCCATTCTACTGGCTGAAATGAACCACAATTCTGAACCCATGCTGAAAGGAGTTGAAATTGCATATGGTCCTATAAAAAACAAAATTTACATCGTATGCGAGCCACACATCTCATTGTTGGCTGAAGGAAAAATAGCTAGGATGCTCGGTCTTGAACCAGGTGTCAACTTGACATCCTCTAAACCGGTGGCGCCACACCCTGTCGACCTCAGCGCCGGGTTCTACACACTGTACGTCTACACGGACGTTATCGACTACCAACGTGTTGGTGACAGTTTTGTACCCCTGCTACGAAATGTACATATATCCGGAACAAACAAGGACATCATCACAATCTCGTATGAGAAGCCACACTACGTACCTGTGAGCAAGAAGCACATTGACAACATTACAATTGAACTGAAAACGGACCAGAACCAGAACGTAAATTTCCGTTACGGGAAAGTCATAGCAAAGCTGCACTTCAGACCGGTGAAGCATCATTATCACGAGTAAAAGATGGCTAGGTCTGGCCTACACATAGATCCATACAGATACGTTGATTATTATACGGCGCAAGCGGGTAATGGTTTGCCGGGGTTTAGTGGTGGGAGTGTTATGTATGGTGGGGGTCTTGGTGGTATTTTTCGAGGATTGTTCCGAATGGCTTTGCCGCTACTAAAGAAAGGACTCAATATAGCCAAACCCCATTTGGCCTCTGCAGCTAAGAACATAGCCAAGGATGTGATCACTAATGTTGTGACAAGTCGTTTGAACACGGGCGACCAGGAAGGATCAGGGCTCATGGTGATGACGCGACGTAGACAGAAAAGACCTCCAGGGGGGCGTGTCTCAAACATGTCAAAGTCTAAAAAACGGAAGGTGTCAAGCATTCGGCACACAGTTGGTAAAAGCAAGAGGAGGGTGAAAAAGCACACAAAGAAGAAGAAGGTTACAAGGAAAAGTAGATACATTTTTTAAAAATGGCCTACATACACAACATGTCGGGGGAATGCATGAAGTCGGAACTGGATCTTTTTGCAGTGCCGTATACACAAACAAGCATTGAGAAGAACATCTATGTAGAGGTGCCCCCACTGTCAGCCATTTCAGACACAGGACCTCTAGAGTTCTTTATTGCTGGTAATGGTGAAGATTACATTGACTTGAACAATACACTTTTATACCTTCGCTGTAAGATCACCCGCGCAGATGGTACTAACATTGCGGCAGCTGACAATGTCGGACTGATTAATTACCCCCTAGCGACCATTTTTTCCCAAGTGGATGTTTCACTGGGGGACCGACTGGTGAGTCAGTCTAGCAATACTTACCCCTACCGGGCTGTTATGGAATGTCTACTGAATTATGGGCATGAGACACTGTCTAACCAGTTCACAGCCGGGCTCTTTTATAAAGATACCAGCGGACATATGGAGGATACAAGCACAGAAGGTGACAACACGGGCCTGAAAAACAGAGCCCTATATACCGCAGAGAGCAAAACTTTTGAAATGCTCGGACACATACACGCGGACATGTTTTTTCAGGAGAGGATGTTGATAAATGGTGTCGATATTAAAATTAAAATGGTTCGGGGTAAGGACGAGTTCTGTCTAATGACTGCAGATGACCGTCAATACAAGCTTAAAATGGTGTCGGCCGCACTATTTGTAAAAAAGGTCAGCGTCTCCCCAGCTGTGAAGCTCGGACATGCGCAGGCGCTATTGACCACTAATATAAAATATCCTATTGATCGGGTCAGCATGAAGACTTTCTCATTAGCCTCAGGTAGTCGAGTTTGTAATCAGGAGAATTTATTTTTGGGGCAGCTACCAAAAACGGTAATTATAGGGTTGGTTGATAACGACGCCTTTACAGGGGTTTACAACAAGAACCCGTTTAATTTCCAACACTATAACGCAGAGTTTGTGGCAATGTATGTTGATGGGCAGCAGTTTCCGGCCAAGCCATTTCAACCTGATTATCAAAACAGTAGCGCTATTCGAGAGTTTTATAGCCTGATCCTCGCTACCGGTAGACATTTGAAGGACCAGCCCTTGTTAATAAATCGTCAAGAATATACAAGCGGTTACACGCTTTATGCTTTCAATCTGGCCCCTGATGAAGGTTGCAGTCAGCATCTATCCCTGATCAAGACGGGAAACATGCGACTGGAAATGAGATTCAGAAACGCGCTACCCAGAACCGTAAATATGGTAGTTTATGCGTGTTTCGACAATATCATTGAAGTGAACCAGAGGAGGAACGTGCTGTATGACTATTATTAATCATGAACACCAGAGAATTAGCAGCCGTTTTGAGTAACAACCCACATACAGGAAAAGACTTTAAAGGGGTGTTGGCCTGCGACGAGCTACCGGATAATAACCTGCATAATTTCCCCGCTTTGTACATTGTGAATACGCACCCCCGAAATAAGCCTGGAGAACACTGGCTAGCTCTGTATATGTGTGCGGATAAAACGGGTGAATTCTTTGACTCCTACGGTAACCCTCCGGACTATGAATATTTCCCAGACAGTATCAGTAAATTTCTGCACAAGAACTGCGAGCGGATTGTTTACAACACGGTGCAAGTGCAAGACCCGCTCAGCGCGACGTGTGGCCAGCATTGTGTGTTTTACTTACACCACAGGGCCAAAGGAACCCCTTTTAGCAGAATCATGTCATTATACTCTGATCATTTAAAAATGAATGACGCAATGGTTTCAAAATATGTCGATAAAATATATCTGGATAAATGTATGAAAAATATGTTATCGTGTATACAGACTGTAAACTCTTTTAAAACCTTTAAAAAATGTCATGCTTGTAAAGAGTAAGTAAAGAGACACAGGTTTGAAAGTAAAACGTAACGTAATTTTATTAAATCAAATAAACATGAATCAAAATTACATTTTTTGTCACAGCGTATCATTTGTACTAGACATGTTAAAAATCTAACCATGTTGAACGGTCTAAAACTGGGGTTGAAAAAGCAGGCTCTGGGATTTCATAGTCCTCTCGAGTTTTCAACGGGGTCCGGCTTGCTATTGGTAATTTTTTGTGCGAGCTTATCGTGCTGCGTACACCGTGATTAGGAATGACAGAAAGAGGCATATTAATTGTGGCTAAAGCCTCAATAAATGTTTGCCACCCCAGGGGTCGTCTATGATCGGCAACCTTGTGAGGCGCTGTAACGTTCTTTATTAGATCCAACATATGCGAGCCGGTTACCGCTTTACCCTTGAAGACAAACTCCCCTTTGTCGTTCCATGTTGCAACATTTCCGGATTTAGCCATTTTTCCTAAGACGTAGGTGGCATTTTTTTTGCTTCTAGATGGCACGCTTTGTATAACGTCCTGAACCAGCTGGGCATCTTCAGTATCGGTGACACCGCTAGAGGGTGTTGGGCCATCTTTGACTTCTGATTCGGAACCCCCAGCAGGGGGAAATGATAATGTTAATTGAGTTGATTCTTTTTCACCTTGCTTGACAAGAGCTATGAATCTTTGTAAAACAGCGGTGTACAGCTTTGCCTTCTCATGAGGTCCTACATCAGTCCTTGCTAAGATGTCGCGTATGGTTTGATCCAATTCATTTTCAACAGTTTGACGGATTGGCTCTGGTGTATAAGTGAGATTCTTTAATTTATCCAGTTGTTTTTGGGGTACTAGATACATCTTTTGAGCATTCTCCATGGCTTAACCACTGCGTGACGTTATCAAACTTGTTAGAAAGGGTATTGCGACACTCAGCAGAGGTAGAAGGAATCCCCCTTTTTGATTAATTACTTTCTTCTTCTTTTTGACTGAGTTTTTTTTGTTAGCAAGTAGTTTAATCCTCGATCGTTGTTTCCTTAATTTTTTCAGCTGAGTATCCGTTAGGGGTATATTACCACGTAAAACATTGAGAGCTATTTCACAAATTGTGTTTATGAGTTCCGGAGAAGCCGACTGTAAAATGGCATGTCTTTGCTGCGCATTGCCCTCAAATAGAGCTTTTAAAAGCGGCCAGTGCCGTTTAATACGTGCCGACATTACTTTTTCTTTAGTACATAAGCCACGGGCCACTCTGGAGGGTACAAACCACTTCTGAGGCGAAACTCTTCTGGTGTCTGCGCTTTTAAGTCCACCAAAAGATAACCGTAAGGATTTCTGGTCGCATCTTCAAAAGATTCAAGGAAAAACTTGGAATGTCTAGGATACATTTGTCGCGCTAAAATATTCACTTGCATTTTATCTCGAGGATTTTTGAACAGAACAATGTAGTTGGCGTTAAGATTTATCGTGCGACTCTTTTTACCCTGAAAAAAAAGGTTTTGTACTAAATATATAATACTTAAGTTTCTATGGTGTGTATACTTGGTAAAAGCTTTTTCCACCTCTGTGCTCTCGCTGGCTGTTTCCATCAGGTCATCGATGATGATCAAATTGGTTTTGTGTAAAGGCAGCAACGTTTCATCAGTCAAAGATTCAGGGAGTCCTTCTACAAACTGTACATTTTTTATTTTACAAAGTATATCATCATACAGCGGTTGCCAACAAGTGTAACACCACACAATATTTTGAGGCACAGAGGACAACACATTATGGGCATTTTCCAGCAGTCTTTTGACAAAAACACTTTTACCGCAGTTTGAAGGGCCTGAAATGATGCAGGAAAAGGGGTGTTGTAGGCGGCTGTCAAAACCCTCACCCTCTGACACTGGTTTAGTATCCATATGGCAATGTCTGGAAGTCCGGGAGCAAAACTCGCTTGTTGTAAACCACACGGAATCTTTTAGAGACTGTGCGGTTCCTGAGAATGAAAGCTTTTTTGTCCCTAACAATCTGTTGTGTGGTTGTGGCGACTTCCTTGGCGGGGTCATTTTTGTGAGACACATAGTGATCTACCAAATCAGTGAGGGATGAAAGGTTAACAACCTGCGTGTTAGTATGATGTAGTGTTATACCTTTCACCTTCATGCATGTTTTACCTCCCCGTGTTCTGTAAGCATATGTTTTCGGGCCCCCTGAAACAAATTCCACAATGTGGTCGCCGGTGTCCAGCTCACTCGTCAACTCACCCAAAAAGTCCCCGAGCGGAGGCACCCAGTCACCTGGCCGACTCACAAAGATTACAGAATCTGTGTCATGATACAGAACCCTGTCAGGCAATTTGTCCATGAGGTTGTAAAGCTCAAGGCGTGCGTAAGCGGTGGTGAATGCCGCTATAAGCACATTACTGTATTTGGGTGGTTTTGAGAAACCCTTGGCATAACGCCACTGCACAAGGGCCACATCCTCTGTAATAAATGAAAAATGTGAGATTTCATACTCTTTGGAAAACATGTACAACAGAAACTGCTCCGGGTCATGGATCAAGGCGGTGTTAACTTGGTTTGTTCTCTGACCGAATTTACCCCAAAGGCTGTTCAGAAAAAGTTTAGAAATTTGTCTTTTGGCTTTATTGACACAAATTTTGCTGGGGTCTAAATGTATACCCTCCTTTTCCAAATAACTCTGCATGTATCTATCTTTGTCCAAATCATTAGACACCCATGAAGGGTACCCAGAGGCTTCCTGTTTACCCTTTAAATGTGTGTTTATGTAGCCGCTAAAGAGCGAATCAGAGCGCTGTGGGAAATGCCAAACTTCAAAAATCTTGGCAACCTGGTACCCCTTCTCAACAGCCTTGGCTAGTTCGATACTACACCAGACTCCGGTGAGAGAACGCTCCTCGTCAGAATGTACACATTTGCCTTGATGTTCAGACACGGCGCAGGACCTGCAGAGGGGAAACATTAATTTTCCAGACACCCTGTAAGGTAGCACGGGTAGGTAAAGATCCCTAGGTGGGTATATTTTGGCTTTGATCAGACCAAAATAGTTTTCAATCGGTTCAAAGTCACGGAAGATGATGGTGGGGTGATCTGTAGGGTAGACTTTAGTCTTGTTCACAAAAGGGTAGAGACTGGTAAAATCATAGTAATGGATCTGCTCATCTTCTTGCACCTTATATTTAAGCCGAAGAGCATTAGTTCTACCGCCAAACAGAGCATCACGTGGTTCCAGACGTTCTGGGTAATCAGAACAAAGCAGGAATGTCTGTACCTCGGGGCTCTCCTTTTTTAGTCTCACCCATTCGTGCTCCCACAAAACAACCACATGCAGATTGTAGGTGCTACGCAGAATATCAATTTTTTCTTGAGATTTTCGATACATGGAGCCAAAATCTTGTTTTGTGAGCGGATTAATGGTGTTTGAATCAAAACACTGAGGACAGCCATGGAACAGACAGCCGTGGAACTCAAAGGCTGTACGTACACCCCCCACCTCTGAATACCCGTCTAAAAAGTACGGCCCAAATTTAACCTCCCCCCGGTTCAAAGCATGCTGTATGAAAACATTGTCACGATGGCTCAGATATTCTAACCACTGAATTGCCGGTGTTGAAAAAGACTTTTGCTTGAGAATGTAATTGTCAGGCGTAGTGATAGCCAGTGTGTCTTTGGGCAAAAAACTTGTGCAGAATTGTTTCATGCATACAGAAGCTATTGTAACACCCTGAAAAGGGTCAAGACCGGTGCAGCTGAGTACCTCGCGTCTAAATCTCAGACACCCCTCCCGCAAAATGACCACGTCATTAATACAATACTCAGACATCTCCTTGCGAAAGTCAAACACCCTTCCAGATACGGTTGCGTACCATTGCATGAACTCAGACCTCTCCTTTTCTGACATGGTGTTGGAACCATAGTATAAAGGTGGTGGGTACGGGCCTGTATAATTTTGATTAGCGACGGTGTTCCAAAAGTGTGGAAAGTAGCCCTTTTTGGCATTTTCAAAGCCTAAAGCCGATGGCATGGCGCTCAGCTTCATTGTGAGGAAGCTGAGAGAATCTATGTACCGCTGTTCAAATGCGTCATCGGTGATACAAAGCAGTTTGCTGCCTTGAGCTATAATGGATGGTGTGACGCCTTGTTTAATTAAGTGTTGCATGATTAGGTAGCCATCATAACCCTTCGAATTGTGTGCAATAAATGTGTACCCTTTGTATTTCGGGGTACGGAACCGACGGGTAAAGGCCTCCACACAACCGTCACCTGCTGCTGTCCAACGCACCCCGTTAAAATCAATACAGCATATAAAATTAGCGACGTGTACACCGTCATCCTGTCGGCACTCAAAATCGTAAAAAACATAGCGCTCGCTCGGCTGTTCAGGTTTGACTTGCTGAATGTAACAAGCATGTCTACTATCAGCAACCAGCTCATCATTACAGTTGACGCAACGCCGCACACTACAACGATGTGGCACAGGTTTTTTAGAACTGATGATGTACATCCTGCCACACTGTTCGCAATACTTGTGTGTGTCGCATGGGGCGCTCATTTTACACGTAGCATTATTCATTTTGGTGACTTTATGCGCTGTGTAACAAAAGGCGGACCGACATATACGTCTACAGTCTTTACACTTTACCGATTTTAAAGGGTGCGAAGAACATTCAGCACTAAAACAAACATTACAGTAGTATTTGCAGTGGTGGTTAGCTTTTGCTGTGAAAGGTGTGTAACAGTAAGCACACACGTACGCACTGCCTAAGAAACCTTTCAACGACTTTATACCAAAGTAATGTTCGTTTTCTAGGTACAAAAACACTGTTTTTGGATGCGGCTCTGGGTTTGTTTGAAATTTGCAAAAGACATTCTGAGCATTACGGTACCACACAACAATTTTGACCTTTAACAGTTGTTCAAACTTTTGTATGTCTGAAAAAGACACCATATCCTGCACGCCCAGGCCTACAGACGTCTGCAAATGTACGGCGTCTTGCTCCACCCGCTCTAACGTAAATTCCGGGTTTAACATCTGAGACAAGCAAATGGCAAAGCAGAGGTTATTCTCAACGTTGTGGCTTACAAATAGATGCCGTAGTTTTTTTCTTAAAATCTCATTTCTGAGACATGTGGCTATTTTTCTACGGACACCACCATTTGGGTTTTGAACTATCTGAACCACCAGTTCCAATGTATCATCAGAAAGGATTTCAAAATTGCTCTGAACCAGATCCCCAACCATACCCAAAAATGTGTCCAGATCGACACTAGCGCCATTAGCAATTATGGACACCCCCTCAGACAGGGTGTCACCACGCAACTCCAGCTGAAGCACGTCATTGGGTCTAGCCAGCTGCATAGCTCTATACAATACATGGTCAAGTAAGTTTAGCAACACATTATAGAAGTCCTCATAGCTGTCCACGTCGTGCAAGGATGCAAAGTTAAACCGTTGCCTAATTTCGACACAATTAAAGGAGGGCCTTTGCACCACTACCATGTCAGGACCACAAGTCACCACACCATCATCATCATCATTACTATTAGCCGCGGCAGCATGCACATCGTCAGAACCTTGTGGGTTATCAGAGGTAGGCGTTAGTGGTGATTCATTAAGATTCCCCCCTTCCTGGTTTAGTCGCTCTAAAGCATCGTTCAGAAAACCAAGAGAGTCTGCTGCAGGGGTTAGTGCACCATCACCGGCGGTAAGGTTTGCCAAAGCCTCGTTCAACCGCTCAAAGTAATCACCAGCCATTTCATGCATGTCATTAGTGTCATGGTTAATATTGTTAACAAGCTGTAGCAGATTTGGGTTTATAAAAACATTTGGAATGTTTTCAGCAGCTTGTGGGCTGTTGTTTTGAGTTATAGCTTGAATTGCATGTAAAATTTGTGTGTTAATGTTCTCTGTGCTGTGTGCCCTGCCTGACTGCTCTGGTTGTTGCCTCTGTGCCATTGCTAATACTTCTCAAAGATTGTCTGAAACACCTTAAGCCGCTGTTCTGCCAAACGATACTCAGACTCCTTCAGCACTGCGAGACGCTGTTCAAACAGATGAGACTCAGACTCCTTCAACACCGCGAGACGTTGTTCAGCCAAATGTAACTCACGATTGAAGATTTTCAGAGCTTCCAAATGGACTGAGACCTTAAAGGGCTGTCTTTCGGCGTCCTCTGGCTTCTGGAGAATTGTTTGGGCAGCTGGTTGCTCCTGGAGGTGTGATTCTCGGGCCTGTTGTTTTCTTTCCTCAGCACTGCCGTCCTCTCTGTGGCCAGGGGCTTCCTCAAATGTTTGCTCCTGGAGGTGTGCTTCTCTGGTCTGTTGATTGGTTTCCTCAGCAGTTACTGCAGAAAAGCACCAATATTTAGCTGCTTTAGTTTCAAACCATACTTTTCATCAAAAAACTTTCAAGTACCACAAGTTCTTAATAGACTTACCGCACTCTTCAATCTGTATAGGCTTTTGTGCTGTGATCTGTTTCACCACCGTTTCTCCCAAGGCCCTCTCTGCCACGTGGTTCTCAGTACCTGATTCTGTGGAAATAGTTTCATTTTTTTTTGTCTAAATTGCATACAAAACAACAATATGGTGACAAAGATATTTGAAATAATTCTCACCGCTAAAAAGTCTCCTTTTTTTTTTGTTGAGCTTTAGACGGGATTTTTTCCCCTCTTCAAAAGTTGTTTCTGGTTCTTCTCGCCCTGTATAAGGAAGAATATCTGTAAATAACTGTAAATCCTTCAACCAACATACTAAACAAAGGAAAGGTTTAAGGTTTAAAGAAAGGATTCTTACAAATAAGTGTAGGTGTCGATAAGCTTGCGCTCTCCTCGGCAGGGTTGATCCGCACTTGCTCCGGTGTTTGTGGATTTGTTGGTAGGCTTGGCACCAGCTCTTCATCCGTTGTCAAGATCTCTAGAACTGGTAAAAAGTCATCCTGTTTTATAAGCAAACTCAAAAGGCGGGCCAATGAACAGTGTTGTTGTTAATGCATATGCAAATTGCTGACCCACCTTCGTTCATGACTTGAGTGCTGGGCGTATCTGTTTAAAAAACAAACAAAAAAAACAAAAAAACTTTAGCTTTACCAGGCTTTTGCATTAAGTGTATTTATTCTAGAGAATTAGAAAAAGAAACTCAAATAAATGTGGGTACTTACAGGATACATCGTAAAAGTCGACTCCAGACATTCTTGATTGTGGTTTGATAACTTCTCACCAAAGTAAAGAAGCTGTGTCCTGGCCCTAATTTATGGATGGTTTGTAACCCCCAAACCCCCACCCTTGACACTTTTAGGGCGGTGTCTCAATGAAAAATAAAATATTTAGTTATAAACAGTAGTTTGAAATACACTGCTTTACAAAATCCTGTATAATTATTCAATAAGATTTTGACCTCGTTCAAATATTTTGCAGCCTATAGATACCAAACACATCTATATAGCCCCTAACGTACACAATTTTAAACCTTTTTAAAGACTTAAAAATGAAGTAGCTAGTATCCCCATGTTTTCTTCCTGACATGGGGGTGTATAAAAAACAACCCTATTATCCCTATTACCTTTTCATTTATAAAACCATCAGCGCACTCGCCCCGTTGGAAAAGCAGGGATGCCTGTGCCTTCAACCCATCAGCGCACTCGCCCCGTTGGAAAAGCAGGGATGCCTGTGCCTTCTGCATGGATTCACAGAAGCTAGAGCACACCATAAACATCCATTTGTACCAACACGTGATGTCAATGTAAGCTTTAGCTAAAAATATTTTTAATACATTTTATGAAGATCAGTGTAATTATTCAATATGTTTTATACCACTTATATGGTATCTAACGTGTGCAATCTCCAGTTAAACCCTTTTTAAAGGCTTAAAATGCGAGTAATATTATGAAATAGACTCTAATCAAGCTTTTTGTTGAAACACTTTAGGGCTGTGGCTGTATTCAGAGAAAGAAAAGACATAAAACATTATCCTTGTGGGAAATTTGAAAGCCCGGTTACCACAGGACCCCACACCTGTCCTGCCACATCCCACACCATAAAACTAAGCATTGGCATACTCCCCCCTCCCCAGGGCTTCACAGGAGACCTCAGCAGATACAATGTTTTGTTATAAACTGTAGTTTGAAATACACTGCTTTACAAAGTCCTGTATAATTATTCAACACGCTTTGGACCTCGTTCAAACATTTTGCAGCCTATAGATACCAAACACATCTATATAGCCCCTAACGTGCACAATTTTAAACCTTTTTTAAAGACTTAAAAATGAAGTAGCTAGTATCCTCATGTTTTCTTTCTGACATGGGGTGTATAAAATCCCCTATTATCTCTATTATCTTTTCATTTATAAAACCATCAGCGCACTCGCCCCGTTGGAAAAGCAGGGATGCCTGTGCCTTCAAACCATCAGCGCACTCGCACCGTTGGAAAAGCAGGGATGCCTGTGCCTTCTGCATGGATTCACAGAAGCTAGAGCACACCATAAACATCCATTTGTACCAACACGTGATGTCAATGTAAGCTTTAGCTAAAAATATTTTTAATACATTTTATGAAGATCAGTGTAATTATTCAATATGTTTTATACACACTTATATGGTATCTAACGTGTGCAATCTCCAGTTAAACCCCTTTTTAAAGGCTTAAAATGCGAGTAATATTATGAAATAGACTCTAATCAAGCTGTTTGTTGAAACACTTTAGGGCTGTGGCTGTATTCAAAGAAAGAAAAGACATAAAACACTATCCTTGTGGGTAATTTACCGTTTACCACAGGGCCCGCGCTCCACAGGCTACCCACACCTGTCCTGCCACATCCCACACACTCTCAAAACTAAGTGTCAGGGTACTCCCACCCCTCCCTGATGAACATGGGGTCTGCAGCAGCCACAACCCCCACCCTTTCCCCATACCCTTCTCCCTCACCAACCAAACCATAGCAGAGTCCAAAAGGTAAAACTAATCAATCAAATCTTGACTGTATGGATATCATAGAAAATCGGATCATATCAGGGGGGTATGGGGCGTGGTATCGATCAATCATTTTGACAGTAGGGGCATCTAATTACTCTCTTGCGGAACAAAATTGAGGCCATGATTAAGAAATTGGAGTTATGGTCTGGCTGCATTAATGAGGACAACACAGAGGTTTTCTCATCGTTGCATGATTTTTTGAGTATAAACCAACTCAAGCTTATGGACAATGTGAAATGTGAAAGACACACCTCACTGAGCTGGCTGTGCAATTACGCAGGTACTTCCCCAAGACAGATGACACAGTTAACTGGATTCATTCTCTACTACTCCTCGCAGCTTACCAACTTCTGAACAAGAGAGCCTAATTGAAATTTCTACGAGTGTGGCTTTGAGAATTGAGTTTAATCAAAAGCTACTGCCAGATTTCTGGATAGCGTTGCGCTCAGAGTATCCTGCATTGGCAGGTCGCGCTTTTATGACGTTAATGCCCTTTGCAAAAATGTACCTATGCAAGAGTGGGTTTTCGGCCCTCACTAGCATGAAAACAAAATACAGACACAGGCTGTGTGTGGAAGACGATTTAAGACTAAAACTCTCTTATATACAGCCCAATATTGCGGAGTTACGTGCGTCATGTCAAGCACACCCTTCTCATTAATCTGTGGTGAGTCATTCACAATGTGTGTGTGTGTTCTGATGTGCAAATAAAATGCTTGATATGTCAGAGGGGTTTAAAGGCTAAATCTTATATGGACCACAGAAATACTGTCTATATTGTGCATGTGTATATATATATATATAGTGCGTTGTCCCTAAAGCTACAGGGGGTATGCAGCAGTAGGCTGAATGTCTGAGGGGGTACGGGACTGTAAAAAGTTTGGGAACCACTGGACTAAAACAAAGCTTATGATATTATATACTTAGATTTCCTAAAGGCATTTGATAAGGTACCACATGAGAGACTTGTTAGTAAAACGAAAACATTAGGAATTACAGGGGGTATTTCAGAGTGGATTCGGAATTGGCTACAGGGTAGAACACAAAGGGTAGTAGGAGGAGTGATATTATCTGAGCAGGGAACGGTGGGAAGTGGAGTCCCACAAGGATCGGTGCTGGGACAACTGCTCTTCCTCATTTAAATCAATGACCGTAACCGGGCATAGAAAGTTAAATAGTCAAATTTGCAAATGACACAAAACTGGGAGGCCCATAGTTTGGAATCTACTGAAGTAATCCAAAAGATTTAAAGAAAATCCAGAAGTGGGCAGAAACCTGGCATATGAAATTCAATACAGCCAAATGTAAAGTTCTGCATGTGGGAAATAAAAACATTAAGCAGGATTATTTTAGGGAGGAACAAAACTGGAATGTGCTCAGTTTGAAAAAGACTTGGGAGGAATGGTTGATCAAAGCCTTTCAGGTTCTAGGCACTGTGCTGGAGTAGTAAAAAAGGCCAACAGGATACTGGGCTATATAGCCAAAAGTATTGAGTATAAATCCAAGGAAGTTATACTTAACCTATATGATACATTTGTTAGATCACACTTAGATCACACAGTATTGTGTGCAATTCTGGGGACTGTACTACAAGAAAGATACAGAGGCTCTGGAAAAGGTCCAAAGAAAGGAGACCAAATTGGGTCCTGGTATGAAAGATAAAAGGAATGAGGAAAGACTTAAGATGCTTAATCTCTTAGTTTAGTAAAAGGAGACTTGAGTGATTTGATTGAGGCTTTTAAATTCATAAAAGCGATTCAGGTTGAGTTCTGTTAGTAGAATGAGGGGACATAAATTGAAATTAGAGAGTAGTCACTGCGTGGAATAGCTTGTCAGGTCATGCAGTAGAGACAGAAAAGGTTTTTAAAACCAGGCTTGATACAGTGCTATTTTGTAGGTAAACTGAGCACTAGGTACACTTCAGTGGAAGGAAAAGGGTGAGCATGTTGGGCTTAATGGCCTATTCTTGTCATTATGTTACGTACGTTATGTCATGCTATGACAGACCTGAAACATATTACTGTACAAGTGGTCAATGTTTTACCATATCAATCATACATTCAGCATCCAGTCATCACCTGTGACCTGATATTACAGACTCGACTGAAACCTTACATTCTGGTCAGGAACCACAAACCTGCCAACCCTAATACTCATGAGGATTTTATCCTGCTTTTCTCTGTTGTGCAAGAGCTGTTAGAAGAGAGGATGAAAATAATGTGGACAAAAAGAATACTGGTGGACATATGAGTAAATAGAGAGAAAGCACTTTTTATATTTCACTGCATAAAGCCATAATCACTAATTCAGTTTAGTTATGGTCACACAGTACACAGCACTACTCACTCCAGTCTCTGTAGTTTACAGTTTGGACTCATCAGTCCAGCACAGAGCAGCTTCACTCCTGAATCTCCCAGGTTATTGTAGCTGAGGTCCAGTCTCTGTAGTTTACAGTTTGGACTCATCAGTCCAGCACAGAGCAGCTTCACTCCTGAATCTCCCAGGCTATTGTAGCTGAGGTCCAGATCTCTCAGGGGTGAGGGTGAGTTTGATGACTGGAGAGCTGAGGCCACAATTTCACAGGACTTCTCTGTGACATCACAGCTGTTCAGTCTGCAAAGAAGAGTTTCTATATTATTGCATGATTAAATAGTGCAATATACAATAAACCTCATTATCACTGTAACAGTAATCATGTTCAATGATGAAGAGTGAATTTAAGGTCTGTGATGCTCTGAGGAAAATGTCTCTGCTACACACTCCAACTGCAGCACTTAAGATCTCAGAATCAGACGTCCTGCTGGACTTAACTCTACAGATGTAATCCTGACCCTAATAGCCCGTTTTCTTATCCTGTAGATGAGAAAAGGTGTAACACTTGTGTTTACTTGTCCAAGTCAAAGTTAAGGACAAATGTTAGTTAAATAAAGACCATAAAGTGTTGGTCTGTTGAGCAAAATTGAGCCTTTGGTCTTGTGTCATTTGTCTTGCTTCTCAGCTGTGTCTTGGTCTTTTTTTGATCACAGTCTTGGATCTCTGGTCTTGATTATTTAGCTGCTTATTTTACCATCCTGGGTCACTGTGGGACAGACAAGCTGTGTTTCTGCATTCTCTTTCATTCATTTTTTCACAATTATGTTATTTATTTTGTCTGTATAATTTTTGTTAAGGTAGTGTAGCCTTTATTTGTTTTATTTAATATGGAATATTGTATGTCTTAATACTGTAACATACTATATCTCTCTTCATTTTAATCTGTGAGTTGTATCTTTTGACCATTATTGATCCATCACATTGATTTGCCTATGAAGGAATTCATGATTTATTTAATAACTGGAATCATTAATGATAATATGTAAATTAAATGTAATAAAATACATTTTACATGCTGGATAGGTGAGTTTTTGCAATAGTGGTAGGAAATGGCAAGCATGTTGGGCTGAATGGCCTGTTCTCGTTATATGTTATATTATGTTATGTTATGTTCTGTTATTTTTGCTATGTTTTATGTTATGTCATGTTTTGTTACTTTAAGACAGACCTGAAACATATTACTGTACTGAAGTGGTCAATCCTTTACCATGTCAATCATGCATTCAGCATCCAGTTATCACCTGTGACCTGATACTACAGACTCCACTGAAACCTTACGTTCTGGTGAAGTACCACAAACCTAGCAACCCTAAGACTCATGAGGTTTTGACCTGCTTTTCTTTGTTGTGCTAGAGCAGTTAGTATAGAGAGATGCTGGTGGGCATAGGAGTAAACGAGAGAAAGCACTTTTTATATTTCACTGCATAGAGCCATAATCACTAATTCTTTTTAGTCAGGGTCACACAGTACACAGCACTACTCACCCCAGTCTCTGTAGTTCACAGTTTGGATTCATCAGTCCAGCAAAGAGCAGCTCCACTCCTGAATCTCCCAGGTTAGTGTAGCCGAGGTCCAGATCTCTCAGGGGTGAGTTTGATGACTGGAGAGCTGAGGCCACATTTCACAGGACTTCTCTGAGAGGTCACAGCTGTTCAGTCTGCAAAGAAGTGTTTATATATTATTGCATGATATACAATAAAACCTCATATGTCTGTGATGCTCTGAGGAAAATGGCTGTGCACACACTCCAACTACAGCACTTAAGATCTGAGAATCAGACGTCCTGCTGGACTGAACTCTACAGATGTAATCATGACCCTAATAGCCTGTTTTCTTATCCGTAGATGAGAAAAGTGTAACACTTGTGTTTACTTGTCCAAGTCAAAGTTAAGGACACATTTAGTTAAATGCAGACCATAAAGTGTTGGTCTGTTAAGCAAACATGAGCCTTTGGTCTTATGTCATTAGTCTTGCTTCTCAGCTGTGCTTTGGTCTTTTTAATCACAGTGTTGGACCTCTGGTCTTGATTCTTTAGCTGCTTATTTTACCATCCAGGGTCACAGTGGGACAGACAAGCTGTGTTTCTGCTTTCGCTTTCATTCATTTTTTCACAATTATGTTATTTATTTTCCACGTCTGTCTAATTTTGTGTAAAGGTAGTGTAGTCTGTATTTTTTTTTATTCGATGTGGAATATTGTGTGTTTGTCTTTAACTGTGACATCTTCATTTTAATCAGCAAGTTTTATCTTTTGACCATTATTGATCCATCACATTGGTTTGTCTATCAAGGAATTCATGGGTTCATGGGAATTGATGGGTTTGGAGTGTTTCTCCTCTGGACGTAGTGACGCCATACGGTATCAGACAACATTAAGGGCATAGGTTGTTTATGTACAAAACAGATGTCATTAGGGAACAAAGAGATAGGCCCTTACAAATAGGCTGGCCCCAGAGGGTATTTAAACCAGGCTAGAAGACCAGTGCGGGGTGGGTTGCTGTACCGCAAACTTGTGTTGTGTTTCAGTGACCTTCTCGCTGGCCAGTGTGATTACAATTAACTTTTACTTTCTTCAGTAAAGTGTTTGTTGTCTTAGTGAGTTCCTGCATCATCCTGACTTTGATTCCACAGGAAGAAGCTGGGTCCTATCACCGCCAATCAATCGCAGGGCACACACACCATTCACTCACACACTTATACCTACGGGCAATTTAGCGTCTCCAATTGGCCTACCTGCATGTCTTTGGACTGTGGGAGGAAACCGGAGTACGCGGAGGAAACCCATGCAGACACGGGGAGAACATGCAAACTGCACAAAGAAAGGCCCAAGCTGAGATTCGAACCCATGACCTTCTTGCTGTGAGACAGAGCTACCCACTGCACCACCATGCCGCCCCTCAAGGAATTCATGATTTATTTAATAACTTGTACCTTTAATGATAATATGTAAATTAAATTAAGTGAGTTTTTGCATTTGGTGCTACTTCTGTATTCATTAAATGACGGCAATATCTGTTAAAATAGCTTGACTTAAAAATCATAATTCTCACTTGCATGACAAATTTATTGTATTCTATTTTCACTTTAACTATGAAGTGTTTATGAAAACATGCTGTCAGTTATCTACTTTAATAATTACATAATACTCACATGGCCTTTCTGCAGTGCCTGACTACTGGTACCAGTCTCTCGTGACCTGCTGCTGATGTGTTGTAGGTCCTTGAGTCAAACTCATCCAGGATCTCCTCTGACATCCATAACACAAAGGCCAGAGCTGAACATTGTGTGGTTCCAGCTCTTTATCTGAAAGTTTTCCTGATCTCAGGGAATTCTGGATTTCCTCCACTAGAGAGTTGTCATTCAGTTCATTGAGACAGTAGAACAGATTGATGGTCCTCTCTGCAGAAGATCTCCATCTGATTATCTCCTTAATATACTGGATTGTTTCCTCAGTGCTCTTTGATCTGCTTCCTGTCTGCGTCAGTGGTTCTGGGACAGGTGATCTACTTCCTGTCTGTGTCTGTGGGTCTGGTACAGGTGATCTGCTTCCTGTCTGTGTCTGTGGGTCTGGTACAGGTGATCTGCTTCCTGTCTGTGTCTGTGGGTCTGGTACTAGTGATCTGCTTCCTGTCTGTGTCAGTATTCCTCCTAAGAGATTCTGAATGGGGTCCAGAGAAGGAATCGGAGGAAAAGGTCCAGGTGTCCATTCTTACTCTTCAAGGCCTGATCCACTGCATTCCTGTGTAACTCAGACAGCTGCACTCTGTCACTGTGAGGTTTTAATTCTTCTGCTCGGAGTACATTTCTGTTCTCATTTACACATGAACGAAACACAAACAAGGCAGCCAGATACTCCTGAATGCTCAGATGCACAAAGCAGTAGACTTTCTCCTGACCCAACCCACACTCCTCTTTAAAGATCTCTGTGCACACCCCAGAGTACACTGAAGCTTCACTGACGTCAATGCCACTCTCTCTCAGGTCCTCTTCACAGAATATCAGATTGCCCTTTTCTAGCTGTAGAAAAGCCAGCTGCCCCAGTTTCAGGAGGATTTCTGTATCTGACTCTGACACTTTCTTTGAGGTTGTCTCATTGGTGCCATGATACTTCTGATTCTTCACATTAGTCTGAATGAGCAGGAAGTGTGTGTACATTTCAGTCAGAGTTTTGGGTAAATCTTCACTTTTTGTTTCATCCAACATTGTCTTCAGAACAGTAGCAGAAATCCAACAGAAGACTGGTATGTGGCACATGATGTAGAGACTCCTGGATGACTTTACGTGTGAGATAATTCTGCTGGCCTTTTTCTGATCTCTGATTCTCTTCCTGAAGTACTCCTTCTGTGGATCGTTGAACCCTCGTAACTCTGTCACCAGGTGGACACACTCAGGGGGATGATTGGCTGCTGCTGGTCGGGAGGTGATCCAGAGGAGAGCAGAGGGAAGAAGATTCCCTTAATGAGGTTGGTCAGCAGCACATCCACTGATGATGACTCTGTTATATCACAGCAGATTTTATTGCTTTGGAAATGTAGAGGAAGTCGACACTCATCCAGACCATCAAAGATGAACACAACTTTGACTTCATCACCTTCAATACTTTTGATCTCTTTCAGTTGTGGAAAATAATGCTGCAGAAGTTGCATCAGACTGAATTCTCTCTCCCTTTTCAGATTCAGATCTCGGAAAGGAAGAGTGAAGATGAAATCAACATCCTGATTGGCTTTTCCTTCTGCCCAGTCCAGAATGAACTTCTGCACAGAGACGGTTTTCCCAATGCCAGCGATGCCCTTTGTAAGCACAGTTCTGATGGGTTTCTTTTGTCCAGGTAAAGGCTTAAAGATGTCATTGCAGAGGATTGCAGTCTCCTGTGTGGTTTGTCTCTTGGATGCTGTCTCAATCTGTCTGACCTCGTGCTCATTATTGATCCCCCAACTTCCCCCTTGATGATGTAGAGCTCTGTATATATCTCATTGAGGAGGGTTGGGTGGCCCTGCTTTGCTAAACCTTCAAATATGCATTCAAACTTCTTCTTCAGAGCAGTTTTCAGTGCCTGCTGGGCTTTTTCTATAGATTCATCTGAGGAGAGGAAATATGAGAAACAATGTTTAAAATAACAGAACAGATAATAAAAAATACATTTGCAGTCAATTTTCACAATGGTTTACACACCTTTTAAGGTGTTACACACCTCTAATAGTATTACACTTCTCACAGTGTGTTCTACACACAAAATGAAAACATATCAAACAATGAAAAAGGATTCAATTCCTTTTTCACATTCAATTTCTTAATTTTTCATAGTATGATGTGTCTTTATGGTAAATATGGTCTTTATGGGTCATGTAGTAATTTAATCATCTTATATTTTTTATGCCAGGGGCCTTTAATCCTGGATAAAAACTCAGACTCTTTCAGGACATTTAATCTCATGTGCATTTGCTTGCTCCCATAATCACTGCTGGATGTTATATTTTAATTTAAATGCCTTTGTGTACATGTAGTGTGTGATGTTTTCTATATGTAAGACTGTTGATGTAAAACACTATTATGAAAGTGTGAATGCTATGAATCAGAACATTGCTCACTGTTAGATTTGTTTGATAAACTCATTTCAGCATTCTAATGGATACACAGTAGCAATGAGAGAAAACTCTTACTGTGCTGCTCATCTCTCTCCAGTGAGTCAGTGAGATTCTTCTGCTTCACAAGGCCACTGGTTTGCTGTATCAGTGTGAAATAAACACATCAAGAGGTGCGCTGTATCAGTATGAAATAAACACATGAAGAGGTGTGCTGTATCAATGTGAAACAAACCCATGAAGAGGTGTGCTGTATCAGAGTGTGAAGTAAACACATGAAGAGGTGTGCTGTATCAGTTTGAAATAAACACATCAAGAGGTGCGCTGTATCAGTATGAAATAAACACATGAAGAGGTGTTCTGTATCAATGTGAAACAAACCCATGAAGAGGTGTGCTGTATCAGAGTGTGAAGTAAACACATGAAGAGGTGTGCTGTATCAGAGTGTGAAATAAACACATGAAGAGGTGTGCTGTATCAGTGTGTGAAATAAACACATGAAGAGGTGTGCTGTGCCAGTGTGAAATAAATACATGAAGAGGTGTGCTGTATTAGTGTGAAATAAATACACAAAGAGGTGTGCTGTTACAGTGTGAAATAAACACATAAAGAGGTGTGCTGCGTCATTGTGAAATAAACACATGAATAGGTGTGCTGTATCAGCGTAAAATAAACACATGAAGAGGTGTGCTGTATCAGTTTGAGATAAACACCGTACCAAAGCCATTGAAATAATCATATCCCTGCTGGAGGTAAAATGTTTTCTCATAGGGGAAGTAGGTCCACAGCCTCATATTTGGGGTGCAGCTTTCACTCTTGATTGATGATTTTGGAGAGATACTACTTGGGATTAATAAATTCCGTTGGAAAAATAGAGCTTCATTGAGCAATACATTTGGTTAATGCTAACTATATAAATGGAGTGCTTAAAACACTGTTTACTCTGCCATTGTGTTTGGGTCCTAAAAGAGAATCTGGTCTTTCTGTGAGGTAGCCAGGTAACATTCTACAACTTTAATAAATCTGATTAGACATTGAGTCTTATCTTTAGAAGGGTAAAATGAAGCATATTGACTGTCAGACATGTAATTCACAATTTGGCCGTTCTCAGCCATAGGAAGCTTCAAAGTGCTCATCCAGCATAGCCTGGAGATAAGAGCAGCAACGGGGGGTACCATCTGAGGGTGAATCTGTGTGTCTGCATGTGTGTCAGAGAGGGCGTCCATGCCCCTGTCCCCTCCTCTTGTTCACTGTTTAAAATATACGGCTTTCTTTGAGTTAAACAGTTAAGTTTTAACAACTTGGAAGGAAGTTGTTTGGTAACAGTTGGAAGTTGGCATCTAAGTCCTGCATCTAGGTTTGCCGTTCTAAATTTCATCTCTAGTTCTTTTGTATTATTCTGCTGCATTTGGTTTTTGCCTTTTGGGTTACTTTGAGACAAAAGCTGTGGTTTGGTATCTTCTTTATTCATTTCTTGTGTGACTGTCCATGCCTGTAACCTTTGTTAAATGTTTTAAGGTAGTTGAACCTCGTCTTTAGATTAGACTTGAATATTTGTTGTATTTTATAAATTTTCTTAATTTTCATCTGGTTGTGAGTTGTACATTTTGATAAAGGCTGATCCAAACAGTTTGCTCTGCCTATCAGCAAATATGGCGATTTGATTGATAATTCATATCTTAGATAATAATTACCAAATTAAATCAAATAAATATATTTTACATGTTGGATAAGTGAGGTGTTTTAAGGGTTGATGCACTTGTGTTCGGAGTGCCGGAGTGCCGTGTTTGAGAGGATATATAAAACAGTTACAGTCTGACTATTTGGCCTGTTATATCCTATTTGTTGCATAATAACGGTCCAAGTTCAACTACCAACGACAGTTTTGCTTGACAACGGTAAAATATGCCCAAACGGCTGCGGAAGAATATTTCAATTCCAGGTGATTAAATCGATAAAAATAAATAAATACAAAAGTAACCATATATAGTCATTGTTGATAACCCGTTGTATATAAGTGGAATAAACCCCTCCGGGCTGTCCCGGTTATTAGAAAATAATGTAGGCTACTTCGGTGGTAGTATGGGGTTACAGAAGAAATCATAGGACAGATGGACCGACGACAACGTCGCTTTTTCATACGTCAGTGGGCTAATTTGCCTAACCTTCGCGGGACTTTAGACCGCGGTGGAAACGCAGACAACAATGGCTGAAGGAACCTTTTAGTTCCTTGAAAAGTAGTTCCTGGGACTAGAAGTTCCGGTACTTTTGGTGGAAACACGGCTAGAGCTTCCAGTTCAACTCATCCTCCTACTGCAGCTCTAACTCACAGCACATGGAGACAGGGTTTCCAGTTAAACTCATCCTCTTACTGCAGCTCTAACTCACAGCATATGGAGACAGGGCTTCCAGTTAAACTCATCCTCTAACTATAGCTCAAACTTACAGCACAAGGAGACAGAGCTTCCAGTTAAACTCATCCTCTAACTATAGCTCTAACTCACAGGACAAGGAGACAGAGCTTCCAGTTCAACTCATCCTCTTATTGCAGCTCTAACTCACAGCACATGGAGACAAATCATCCAGTTAAACTCATCCTCTTACTGCAGCTCTAACTCACTGCACATCTGAATGTTGTATAATACAAAAAATTGTCACAGTTCCGGCCCAAGCCCATTCAGTTTCATTGCACCTGTGTTTCTGTCCAGTTAATCTGTGAACATTATTGCATTAGCATTTTGGTTCATTCTCATATATTGGTGTTCTTTTCTGATTGAGTTCACCTGTTCTTCTGTGTGTATTAGTTCCTCATGTTTCTCTCAAGGGTTGTAGAATTATAATTACGCAATAGTGTATATATGAACCTCCTGCATTACTGTTGCTTTCCTGTCAACTCTCCTCTGAATTTGATTGGAGGACCCACTGAACTATCACTCTTCAAAGACATTTATTGTTTTGGCTTCGTGCTTCTTAAAGTTCCTTGCCATTTTTACATTTTGCCTCCTGTGTTTCTTTGTGACTGGTACAAAGCCCAGCTCTACATATCAAACATGACACCTTGTAATGATATCATACACCAACCTATACCTGAATGTACAATACTATACCCCACTATACCTGAAAGTTGCCAGGGAGATCGAAGCATAATAAAACATTATTGTCAAATGAACCTGTTGCATTACCTTTGATCACCTGTGAACTGTCCTCTGAAGTTGTCTGGTCGATCCATTGAATGATCACTTTTTCTAGACAGACAGCTGGGTACAGGTGACCCTGCCCTCTCTACCTGTGCCCTGTGAATAAAACATGGAGACAGAGCTTCCAGTTAAACGCATCCTCTTACTGCAGCTCTAACTCACAGCACATGGAAACAGAGCTTCCAGTTAAACTCATCCTCTTACTGCAGCTCTAACTCACAGCACATGGAAACAGAGCTTCCAGTTAAACTCATCCTCTTACTGCAGCTCTAACTCACAGCACATCGAGACATATCTTCCAGTTAAACTCGTCCTCTTACTGCAGCTCTAAATCACAGCACATTAACTCTCAGATTCATTCATTTGTACCTCTTTCCCGCAGGGCCGTGGGTTCCAGCTTCTGTCTCTGGCTCCTCTGCGGAACTCATTTTAGAAACAACGCCCCCTGTCTCAGGACACCTGAACACACCAGATCAGATTCGATCACAAGTGGGTTCCGACCCAAATTGCCAGACCTGTAAATACACAAAAGAAGAACATGATAAACACACAGACACACTATGCCGAAAACGGAGTTTCGCAGCCCCACCATTGTCGCTCTGGTCGTTCATTTAACACGCACTCCCTCCCTGCAGTCTCATCTACAAAACACCCCCCACCCTTGAGATAATGGACAATATTGTCTATCTTGGTATTCATAAAAATATTTTTTGACCACTAAAAAATCATATTCCGTCATAGCAACAAGATAAACCCGACAATAGCCCTAAGATATGTCTATACAGCAGTGAAAACGCTGCTCACTGAATAACGAAATAAACGAGAAAATGTTTTTAAAAAATGATACCATGTCATTCTACAGTCAATATCTGCGACTAAATATTGAATAAATATACAACCTTACTGTTGGTTTTACGTGTAGAGATGTCCCTTTTGAGACTGCGTGGTAATATATTGTCTTGGACAATCTGTTTGGGAAATATATGCGCATTTGTGATGCCTGGGTACATTCAAAATAGCTGTGCATAATACCACACGTATCGTTTACGGCGTTGTTGCCATTTTTAGTACAGTCTGGCTTGATGGACAATTCATTTATTCAGTAGGTGAGAGTATAAGCTTTCTAACGATGTATAACATGTCTGATTTTGCTTATGGAATAGCGTTTTATAGGTCAACGTAACCAAATATTTTCTTATCATCGCATTCACTTACGCATTAACCTCACTTACGCATGCACCTAACGAAACGTTGTTAACGATTTTTCGTAATTTCTTGGAAAATAATATTATTGAGGACTTCTGGGCATAGTTAAGCCGTATATTTGCTGATAGACCTATCTGACATTGTTTTCTGGAGCAACGATTGAACTCGTTGATTTACTGTCTCTGTCTAAACACAGATAAAATTTCATCATTGCTATGTAAGTATTACTGCTCAAAATATTTCGGGTATACACGTTATTTTTGGATTGAGAGCACGGCCGGCGGCAGCTATGGGCAAGGGTGGGCTCAGCCCACCCAAACGGGCGTCTCGCCCACCCAATCAAAAGTTAAGAATTTTTGTTTTTTTGTTCAGCCAATAGAAAAATATCACAGCAAATACCAGTACCGCTTCTAACTTCTGATTGGGTGGGCAGCCACGGGTTGAAACAGCTAGTTTCTCTGATGCAGTGTACTGCCAGTTGATTTAATTAGCGGTATTGAAGATCATATTGCAGATTGGAGACCCCAGTGAATCAATGTGTAGGAAAATGATGCAGGAACTAGATGTTCATAAAAATATACTTATATGTACACACTAGTGACTTCTGGAGTCGTTTTTTTGTGAGAGAATTTTACTTCAACATCTAAAAAACACCAAGTGACGTAACAGAAGGGAGAGCGGTCAAGTTGAACAATAAGAAGAATGGATCTCAACGCTAGTTTTGACACAAGAGGTTGTAAATGTTTATACAAACGCATATGACGGACCACAGCCTTACCATTATGAGCCTGCTAGGCATCCAAGAGAACAGGCACAGACCAGGGTTACAAGGAATAACGGTCAGAGGAGAGAAATTGAGTTGTGGTGTGAGGAGAACCAGTGGAGAACTGGGCAGGTGTCTTGGTGAGTGACCAGCGTTAGCTTATAGATATATCCACATTATATATCCACTAACCTATTTAAAGACACTCAATTTCAAAAATAACCTAAATATTCTGAGCAGTAATATTTACATAGCAATATAACATTTTATCTGTGTTCAATAGTTCAGAGACAGACAGTAAATCAATGACACAGTCCTATCCGCTTCTGTTTCGCTCCATAAAATGATGTCAGCTAGGGTATCAGCAAACAAATGGCTTAGCTATGTCCAGACGTCCTCAATAATAATAGTATTTTCCAAGGAATTATGAAAAATCGTTGACAACGTTTCGTTAGGTGCAGCGTTTTTTAATTCTACCCCAGAGTGCGCGTAAGTGAATGCGATGATCAGAGAAGATTTGGTTACGCTGACCTATAAAACGCTATTCCAAAAGCAAAAATAGATATTATACATCGTTGGTAAGCTTACACTCTCACCTACTGAATAAATGAATTGTCAATCAAGCCAGACCGTACTAAAAAGGGCGACAACGCCATAATCAACACGTGTGGTATTAGGCACAGCTATTTTGGAAGGCACCCAGGCATCACAAATGCGTGTATATTTCACAAACGGATTGTCCAATACAATATATGACCACTCAGTCTCAAAAGCGACATCTCTATGCGTAAAACCAATGGTAAGGTTGTATGTTTATTCAATATTTAGTCGCAGATATTGACTGTAGAATGAACACGTATCTATGGGCGTTAGCTAACAATATTAACACTGTGTTCACATCACAACATTGTAAAGTTTGCTATCATGTATCAGGCTATAACAAAACTAGTATTGGTTGTCTAATACCGGCAGGAGTATTTTGTAACAAATGCAGCAGTGAAGTCCCCTCTCTTCACCTGCATAAAACGCACCCAGGCACGAAAGCTAGCAGCGTTCCTTTTCCTGTTAGGAAAATTGTGTGCTCGATGTCCTGACAGGCTGGAGTTCGTGCAAACTGCACACATACAATAATTTGCCATGATGATGTATGGTGAAATGCAATATAAAACTACTGAAAAAAACCAACTCACTACGGCTAAGACTCACGACTGCTGCTCATTGGGCTTATATGAGGAAAAAAAGGCATTTTTAGGAGCTTTGCTCAAAACCGCCACAATTCCTCTGAATGCCCTTATGACTTGTAAAAATTATCCAAGTCTGCATTAACTTTTCAAATGGTCATTTACAGACGTTTAAGTATACATTTCGTAAAAAAATTCACCTGCAAGATGGTCTTTCATGTGAGGAGAAGTGTTATGTCAATTTAATGCATAACACGTGCCCACGCCTGCCAGCACCCCCTATAAAACCCCTCCCCACCCCCCCACCGGACGGCATCCAACAGCACCCCGTCCCCCCGTCGAGCGCACTGGGTGACACCATACCTAGTGACGAAACTGCGCCCAAGTTGCCCACCTATTATTTCTACCAGCCCACCCTAATACAGCAGGCTAAAACCAGCCCTGCCTCGTGCACAATGTTCTCCCCTAATATGGATAGGGTTTTTCTTAAGCCTAATCCAGCCTTTATGCCTGAAAGCTGTGAGGTGTTGGAGCTTGCTGCTTTTCACCCACCTTAAGAGGACCAAAGGCTACATATGCTATTTCCTGTGCATGTTCTCCACATGTATATGATAAGGACTAAGGCTTTTAGAAAGAATGGCCAGCTCTTTGTTGCCTGGGTCCCACCCTGCAAAGATAAAGCCCTCCCTAAGCAGCAGCTGTCTCATTAGCTAGTGGAAGCTATTGCTAGGGCATATGATTCGAGGGGCATGGCTGCATCGTGGGCCCTATTCCGTGGGGTCACCTTGCAGGAGATTTGTTCAGCTGCAGGCTGGGCTTCTCCACATACCTTTGCTTGGTTCTACCGCCTGAACATTACCAGGACTCCGGTAGCCCACGCAGTTCTGGGGGCGAGCTGTGTGTGAAGCTCACGCATTTCCCCTCACCTGCTTTGTGTTTAGTATTTCCTTACATGGGATGTGCCAGACACACCCTCCCCTCAAGGGGGGAGGCTGCCCTTGCTGGCCTGAAAGTGTCTCAGCTGTGAGCATAGGGCAATCTGGGAGTTGTCCATATCCCCTCATAGGTGGATCTCGAACACAAGATGATGAAAGAGAACTTTAGGTTACTGTCGTAACCCCGGTTCTCTGATACATCAAGTGGAGAGATCCACCAAGACTCCCCTGCTTGCTGCGCACGACAAGCCAACATGTCCACTGAGGAGTAGTGTCTTGTCGTAACCGGGGTTATGACAGTAACCTATAATCTGAATTTTAGGTTACTTTAGGTTTATTGTTAATGTAAAATCTTTGTCCATTTGCATTCTTTCAGACAATGCGGAGTCTTTCAAGCCAATTACTAATTTCCAGTATGTCTTAATTGCTCATCACTCAGGGTTGCATATTCACAATTTTCTGCCAGTGAAGACAGTGCTGTGATGAAGGAGCTTTGTTTTCATTGCCATTTGCATTCTTTTGTTAAACTTGGCACATTCATAGATTATATTTTTCTTCAGCACAAAAAATGCAGCAAACCCGTTTGATGGCACAGTACTGTTGCCACCTGTGGATCAGTCAGACAGCCACCACAGTACACTGTCTGCCACAGTCAACTAGTGTGTTTACCTGATTAGGCTCAGACGAATTGGTCAGATTGCTTGTAAGTCTAACATATTCAAATACACTTTTCTTATTCATGTGGTTTCGAAAAGTCGGGTTCTGGAGGTTTTATCAAACGCTATGCTTGGAAATGCAACAATATCATAGTGCTCCTGGAGCACTTCACTAGCTTCACTAGCTGTTCTTGCTGTAGACTAGCTAGCCGTTTCTCGTGTCACATGTACTCTTCCCGCATGGAATATTGTCCTCCTGTCCACTCAGAGTAGCTCCAATTCTGACACCATGTTTTGTTGGGTAATGAGTAAAGTAATGAAGACTACTTGCTATTGCATTAAGCTTACTAAGTTTACAAGTTTGCTTAGAACTGGTTTCTGCAGTTGTGGGAAGAAAAAAGGAAGAGACAAGAATGCTTTGTTGCTTCGTCTCTTGGTTGCTTTGTGTGGGGAGGGGTCAAGAGGAGTCTCCAGTCATTATCTATCGCATTCCATATGTAGTGTGTAGTTGGGAGGAAGATTGAAGGGAGGAGAGTTTTCTCTTGCAAAATTAAAGTTATGATACCACCAAGTACCACCCTAAAGTCCTAAGCCTTGCAGCAGGGCCCCTCTGTCTCCAGGCCACGAACCTCCCAAGGACAACAACAAGTTAGAAAATATAGTCTATTAGTGTATCTATGCAGGTGCATGTTTTTCTCTCACTGTCCTTTATGCCTTTCCAGAAACCCAAACTGGGAGTCTTGGCCTTCCACCCTGTTCTCACACTGCCATCCTGATGAGGGAGGAACCGGCTATGATGCCATACTGGCCAGGACTCTGAAAGCAACTGATAAGATTAAAGACTAGACAATTATTTCTGACTTAAAGCCAATTATTTTTTTCATGAAGCAGACAATTATTTTTATGTTGAAGGCCATGAGTAGCCAATTATTTAATGAATAGACAATTATTTTTTATGTTGAAGAATTGCAGGACAAAGAAACAATGGTGTATAGAGAGGTGTGGTGTGAACCTGAGGGTGGGGTGAGTTTTAAGAAGGGAGGGGTATGAGTTGGAAAACTGTATAAAGAAAAGGATGTATTCAGAATTGTAGTCAGAGTTGCTCCACGCGCACCAGCCCGGTTTCTTGCATATAACTTTGTGTCATATACAATAAACCCAATTACATCAGACTCTGTAGTTTGTGTTTGTTTTTGAAGAGGCATCAACAGTGTGGCAGGAACACTCAGTCCAACTGGCCCAGGCTGGGGTTAGTTTCTCACACAGTGATCAGTTTTCAAACATTTTTCATTTGCCGAAACATGGAGAAAGACCAAATTAAAACATTAAAACGACAGCACCTAGCTAAGTGTAATTAAGTACTGGGCCATGAAAGATGCAAGTTTTTCACTAACTAAAAGTGAACACCAACCCCACTTACATCTGTGCGATATGAAGAATAACGGGCCATACAGGGAAAACATTTCACAACAAATCATTTTATTCTACAAAAGATTCGATAACAGAAAAACAAATGACACTTAGCTGCTCTGGATAATGCTAGTCCCTCTGTGCCTCTGTGCTGAGGACAACACCTGGAAGAGAAGTGCATTTACGGCATTTGATGTATTTAAATAAATATTTATACCCAGTTAGTACATGCCCACCTAAACATTAACATAATCAGAATTGTTTATAAAAATGAAAGCCAATACTGTACTATAGCATATATCTACTAATGTGCTAATACTCATACTAGCACTGGATTGTGCCATTAACCCTGTATTTTCAATATGATCTGCGCAAAGACAAGTTCAAAATAACACCATGACCAAGAGGTTTGGGGAGTTCATTAGCTATAGTACTGCACAGAAATCCTCTCAATTATAACAACTAAAAGAATAGTCAGGATTTCTTAGGAGCCAAGCAGATTATCAACCATGGATCTTACAGAAAGGAGTTCACAGAGAAAACACAAAGAACTTCAATAATTTACTGTGGGAACCAAGACAATTAATACAGAAAAGTACACAAATCAGTTCTAAATTTGTACCACTGTTTATCCAACCATTAATCACACTTATTAAAAAACATGGTATGTGTATTTGTCTATGATTAAGATTAAAGTAATTACATTAACGCAAAGACTTACATCAGATGTAGATGTTCAGAATCAGTAGTAGAAAGAGTGAATTAAAAGATTGTCTATGGGGCTCTCCACTGTGTACAAAAATGCTGTCAGTTCCTCACATTTCCTGTATAAACTGATCATGAGGATCTCCATCTCTTATCCTTGTTAGTGAATCTCCTCCATACCTCCCCAAATGCACACCCTACTACTGCCCCAACGACAGCTCCTTCGACACTCCCTCTAAGACCACCTACTGCTGCCCTAAGAATTCCTCCTATTATCGGTTTACCAAAGCGCTGAGTAAATAAAAGAATCATTTTAAGTGTTCCTATGTTTCTCTCCACATTCATGTAATGAATTGGAGATTTTTTTTTTCTCTCCAGAACTTGTTTATTTTTTCAAAGAGACATTTCATAATTCTGGGCACCTGTTCAGAATAGCAGGTAGCAATCACCACACTTCTCTAGGAGCTGCTGCAGGTTTGTGTCATTATTGATGAACTCCTCAATGTGTTTTTTTCTCAGTCCGTCTCCATAAGTGAAGAGGACCATGGTGTGCTGATTCACTCCCTCAGGGAAGAGCTCCTGCAGGGTCTCCATCACTCTCTTCTCCTGCTGAGTGAATCTTCCCAGCTGTATGACCAGGAGGAAAGCGCGGGGTCCAGGGTCACACAGAGACACAGCTCTCTGCATCTCTTCTCTCAGCTTCTCCTCAGTGCTGAAGAGGCCTGGAGTGTCCACCATAAAGACTCTTCTCCCACACACTTCTTCCCTCACTCATCAAGGTCAGATATGAGGGGCTGGGCTCAGATTTAAACTCCTCTCTCCCCAGGATGGCGTTTCCTGCTGCACTCCTTCCCACTCCACTCCCCAATCCCCAATAACACCAGGTTCAGGGGAGGGAGGACACTGGCTTCTGAAAGAAACCCAGAAATATGTATTACTGTGATAAATATACACATATCAACATGATGTGGTAGTTTAGTGTGATTTTATTGACCTGGACTACCAAACTGACATTTCAAATACCACTAAATTGCATTAGCCAACAATAAATGTGGATTGCAAAACAATTTAGAAATGTATTTGCCAAATGTCTTGTACACTATGAAATTTAATGGGCATTTTCAGAGAAATTGTTAGTGTTTTTTTTTTATAGTCACTGACACTCTTTTAGTGTGACATTCAATCAGAGCTGTCTACATCCAATTATCTAGTGTAGGACACTACAACAAAATCAAACATTAGATTTTATCAGCAGCCTTTAGGCATGGCTCCTGTACTGTAATGCGCAACAATGCAATTTATAATCCTGAACCAAGAGCTATAAACTCTGATCAGCACCACTCACCAGTAGGTAAACCTGGTGAAGATGAGGAGCAAGAAAGCTGACAAGCCATGACTTTATTGGCTGCAATGATTTTTTTAAAAATAAGATACCCTTTGCAATTGCAATTCCAACCGCACACCGCCACCCCTGACTGGGGAGGTAGGAAGATTGTAATAGTCATCCAATCTGCAATCACAATTCTCACTCCCACCCAGAGGTTACATGAGAGTATAATAGGAATAGCTCAGCAAATAGGCTACCTCACTCAAATGTCATTTTGAATAAAGATATCACTGTAAAAGCTTATTTGTGCAGTTATTCAGTCAATGACTGCTCAGAAGCAATAAGGCCGGCACAGGGTCTCTATTGGGACGGCAGGTATGCCATCCTGCCAAGTTACGCCTTGGCGGGGGCATGCCCCATACCTATACAGCACCAAGAGTTTGGCACTTTTCAGGGTTCCCCAGAGAAATAACCACAACAGCCACAGACACTCAGCCCTTAAAAACATTAAATTCTGTACATTCTGACCCCATTTCAACAGACAGATTTCATAAACAACTTCACATGTCCACACAATAAAGCCCCAAACTAAGGGGATTTTGCGTTTTCTCCTTCTCCTCTTCATCTTATTCTTATTTTTCCTGCCGCCTATCCCACTAATAACGTCTCCCCATTGGACATTTTACTGACACCTGCCAAATCTTCACCTACACGACCCAATGAAAAACTTGCATACACACACAAAATACCCATACCTTTTTACTCTGAAACATTCAGTACAAACAGCTAATCTGCCGGTGGCCTAGTGGGTAAGGTTACAGTCTTGGGAACACAGGGTCCTAGGTTCAAGCCCAGCTAAGAACACGTCTCTTTAACCTGCTTTTACCCTCACTAATAATTGTCTACTACTTCTCAATTATTGCTTTTGCACCATATTTACCCACCGTTCCCCGAACATATACACTGTATTATGACGTACCGTCTGCACGTTCAATTGTTAACCGGCTACAATATTGCAAAGCCATATGGATTCAACGGGAGTTCTTCTGTGCTAACTCGCCTGTGTTCTTCTTTAAAACCACGGACAGGTTTGCTAATGATATTTCACGCATTGCATAGCTATGTCATGGTGCTGCCCGAACAAAGTGACAGACTGGTAAACCTCCGGTTGAACGATTGAATCCCGCCTCGTTCTCAGGCAGATAATTTCCTCTTTTACACTAACGTTCTCTTACGCTTATATTTGCTTTACCAAAACTCACTCATGGCCACCCAATGCATTTCATGATGGCAAATGTAATCCTTTTATCAAAAAGTTACACCAGTTCACAGCTGTGCCATTTCTACTAACTACATTTCTTCACTTGGCTACTGTACAAACCTTATCAGCAAACGCCACGTTTCTACATCATGTTACCTCGCCCTGTTCTCTATCTAGCCACAAACACACTATTACTACGTATGTACGTTCTGCAGCTCCCCATTAAAATATTACATTTAAACATGATTCAGTACTAGTACTGAACATGAAAAAAACACAGCAGTGCAATAGATTTCACGTTACTTAACCCCCCACTTTAACAGCTGGCGCTTTACAGCGACTGTTATATATACCGTTCGATAAGGAATATAAGCTTGCTCATGGTCACTCCATTTACTTCGCACTATACTCCGTGATCATGTCAACTTTCACCTACATGCCCATTCTGCTAAAAACATTGTTTCAACTCCGAAATTTCATAATTTCACCCTAATTTCTCTCACACTGTTGTTATTTTCTCATATGCAAAACCTGCTGGGACATATGCGTCTGCTCCTATTCTCCACTATCATGTTCTCCGGTTCTAGTTTAGCAAAGCTCGTTGGATGGACGTCAAATCCGTGAGTACATACACTGCCCATATTTCATATGCATCTCTGATACGTTTTACACTTACACTTTTTACACATCTCTGATACGCACCCTTTGTCACAGCCACTGTTTTACATATTTAGCAAACCGAAACTGCTAAACAGAACACGCTCATCAGACTGTACAAATTCACACAAGAATAGACATAATCCACAACTGTTTCTTATAGGGTCACTTCGCATTTCTCACTCATAATAAAACGCTTTGCAAAAAGAAATGATCTCAAAAAACACGTTTTCAACAAAAATGCCAAGTTACTCAAAAGTATTGATATCAAAATGACGCCAAGTTACGGTACTACAAACAGGCTATCTTGCCTCACCAAAATGACATAAGATGTATTTCAAAACAATGCTACCCAATACTTCCTCAATTCTTTCAAGTCACTATATAAGTCAAGTCAGTATAAACCTATACTTAACCGCAACATAGAAAAATGTGTCATCAATAACTGTAAAAATCAGTGAATTAGCCAACATTGAGTGCCTTGATGTTTGATGGGGAGTGCTGAGCAACTTCAAAATTCAATTGAGCACCTTTGGGTCCTTGTTAGTCTTGATATGTTCCATTGGTATCTGGTAAACCAGTGTTGCTGAAACACTACATCATATAGGAACCCCAAATATTTTTATTTGTAAAGAGATATAGCTGGATTTCCTGGATTTCCATTCATGATGTGCACTGAATGAAAGTAGTCATGCTTAGTATGACATAGCTCAGGAGGTAAGAGCGGTTGTCTGGCAGTCGGAGGGTTGCTGGTTCGATCCCCGCTCTGGGCGTGTCGAAGTGTCCCTGAGCAAGACATCTAACCCCTAACTGCTCTGGTGAATGCGAGGCATCAATTGTAAAACGCTTAGGATAAAAGCGCTATTTAAATGCAGTCCATTTACCATTTACCCCCCAGTTCCCATAGAGATCCATTCAAATGGAAAGCATTTTAGTACCACTTGTAGGACAACCTGAAAATAAGATATCCAGACTCTGATGATGTTGATAGGTCACGGGCATCAGGAAGTCATGGCATGCAAAGGATATGCAACCAAGTATAAAAAAATGACAATTTAATCTATGATTATGTTAATTTGTCCAATTATTTTTGAGCCCCTAAAATTTGGGGGGGACTATGTATAAAAAGGGCTGTAGGTCCTACAATGTTCACTTGATATGGATGTAAATATGGTCAAATCAAAGCTGAAAGTCTGCACTTTAACCACATTGTGACTGTTTTATGTCAACTGTCTGTTTGTTGGAGAACAGAATGGAAACAACAAAAAAATGTGTCCCTGTCCAAACACATACAGATTGCACTGTATATTTACTTTAATTTGTTTACAGGAAATCACAGAGAGCAATTAAATGGCTTCATACTTACTTCAAACAGCAGAGTGATGCACTGATACTGGAAACAGATGTGAGCCATCAGCACCAGCAGAACATATGGAGCTGCCACACTGGTATTGCTTCGGGTCAGAACAGCCTTCACTTCACTATTGGTAGGGTTTTTCTTGAGGAACTCCATGCTATTTCGCCCATTTCCTTCAAGAGATGCTTCCAGTTCTCAAAATGTTGATGTCTGTTAACATCTCAAAATGTGTACATATACTCCTAGGGACAAACAGGTATGGCCACTGAGATTTCAGATATTCAAGTGTGTGGGCCGGTGTTGTGTATCTTGCACTGTAAGTAGTACGTTGCCCCCATGAGATTCTGTACTTTCAATCCCAGACAAGCCCTCACGAGAGAAGAACTCCAAAAGTATCTTCGTTTTCTCTTCCAGTGTGCTCTGTTTCTTCAGGTGGAAGGTCTGGCTGCCACCGTGTGCAGCCATAGCTATGTGCAGGGCCTGTGTTTGGCTTTGCCCCTGTGGTGACAGACCTGAGCCGTGCCAAAGTGTTATTTCTGTTTAAATGCTCAACATCAATTTTTATTTGACTCAGGAGAGATGCATATCCTCCCCCTATAAATTTCCCTTCTATCATGTCAGCGAAGGACTGTGGAAACTCATTGACAATCTTGACAGAAATTATGAGGCACTGCGACCACGAAGGGTTGGCCTCAAACTTCCTCATTTTGTCCACCAAGACCCGAACCATTTGCCTTCTATCTGCTGGTGAGGACCTTATCCCACTTTCAGTGGCAGTACAAATACCCTGGAAGAAAGTGCCACCAGGTACCTGGAAAGTTTCTGGCCATTTTTGCTTTACTGGTGGCCGTATGGAATGTGATGGTGAAGGGCTACTGGATCTCAAGGAGCTTGACAGTGATGAACTGCCTTCTGGGGACTGGAGTAGGGGGGTAGCACAACTTATGGCATCTGGCAATGAAAACAAAAATCTATCATTATGAATATTGACTTAAATTATGCCATAATTAATTAGATAAATCAATAAGCTTTTTAATACACTCTTTAATTTGGTAGTGAAGTAGTAAATATACAGTACCTGCTCATTTCCATGCATTTAAAAGTTTTCTGCACTGGATTGGTCGAATAACCTCTGCAATTTCCTGTTCTCTTATGTACTGCAAGTCATCTTTGCTTTCCACTTCCTGGTGTAAGATCGTTTCAACCAACAGAGTGAGCGTCTCTTCTGGCACACTTGGCAGGACAGAAATGACTGCGTCCTTGATGCTCTCACTTATCAGACATTCTGAAGGAAAGGAGTGGCGAAGGGCTATTAGAGACAGACCAAACATGTTGTACACAGGCAAAGGGTAATAGTCAAGCAGGCTTGCATGTTCTAGGCAGAAATAATTTGAAATGGGGTTCTCTGAGCCCATCTTTAGGCAGTAAATCCCCTGATCAAAAAGGAAATCAGACTGGCATTTCTCTGTGACAAAGTAAACACAACTGTTGCAAACAAGAATCAGTTCTATCTTGCCAAAGACTAGTCCCTCATCATTCTTCTGCAAGACAACACACGTGGCTTTTTTTTGTAGCTTGTGCCTTTAACGGTGACATTGTGTACAGCCACAGAGTTACGTAGCTGGAGGCCTAAATGATCAACAGATTGTTTTATCTTGTCATTGTAATCATTTGGAAAAGAAATCTGTACCTCTGTCAAAAATGACACAAGGTGGAAATATATTACCAGCACAGAGAAATGCTTGTAAAAGTTGATGCCTCTCTGCTAATGTGGAACACAAATTCTTGAAGTTGTGTAATTTGCGAGCACACTGTTTAAAATGTGTGTGTGTTTACTCTCAAACCTAAGGGTCCAAGAGCGAATAAGAGGCCCAAAGCAAGTATAAGTTCAGGATAGTGACGTATATGTTGTTTCGGCTTAAGTGGGTGATTAGGAAAACAATACTGTCGACTCGGCAAATACTCCTCAATAAGGACTTTCAAGTAGGCCATCTGGCTAGTTGCAATGGCAGGAGCACAAACAATTTCAACTTTTTGCCTTAGCTGCAACACAAATTGCCAAACTTCATTTTCAACTGGATTTTAAATTTTGTCCCCAATCAAGAGAGGCAGAAGTCTAAGGAAACACCAATTCTGGACAGCATGTCCACTCAATTTCTCACTTCCTGGATTCATTTCGCATGGCTTATTGCTGGCGTCATTGCCAAGGTACCTGAAGTGATTAAGCTGTCCATTCAGTTCTCTATACGTGAAGAATTTCTGATTTGTGACAAAATGACTTGGGTATAGAGCTAAGTCATATGCGACGATACCCTCAAATAAGTCATGGCCCAGACAAGGAGGCAGACCAAGTTGGCACACATGGAAGTGGGTTAATTTGATAAATTTGGAATCAAATCAAATTTAATTCCCAGTGACAGTTTTGATGTACTTACGTTATGCTGCATGCTGTGCTGCACGCTGTCTTTGTATGATGCAATTGTTTTCTTTTCACCTGTTGTGAAGGGAGATGACAAATTGAGCATGGCCAACAGTACATAATGGAGCCCGACCGATGCCAGATTTTTGGGTCCGGTGCCAATCTCGATTTTGGAGAGTCCTAGCCCACCGATTACTGATGTTTTGACCGATATTGTCAAAAAGTGCAACATTTTCAAATCAATTTGAAAAACGTATATTTTAACCTCTTAAGGCACAAGCCAAATCTTGCCAATCCTTGCCCATTTAGGGGTACCCTATTTAAAGCTTTATAACTCCAGATGTAAACACCACAAAGACCTGAAAAATGGCTTAAAATAAGCAAGACATCTGTACAATTTACAATACTAACGCAGATTAGTTTATATTCATAATTTTGTAAGAAATAGTGCCACAAATGCAATTGTTTTGACAAAAAAACAAAAATAAATTTGCACTTTTTAAGTTTGTAATGAAATACTGAGAGATTGCATATATACAGGAGGTTAAACTATACATGTGCTAGGTCAAAAACTTCCTTGACCACAAGTTCATAAAATCTAAGGGTGGATATGTAGAACTACTATAGATGTACGAAGCAAAAACTAAGCAGTGTACCCAGCATCTCCAAATCTATTCAAAATGTCTAAATTATGCATTGCTGTAAATCATAACATATCCACGTATTTCACTACAAATCAACTGTTTTGACTCAAGAAAATCACTGTTGCAAAATTTTCAAATGGGAATTACAAGCTTTCAGTCAGTACAGTGGTCTAAAATAGCTAGGTGTCCAGAAACATATCCAAAATCTCTCCAAAATTGAATAAAATGCTTTTTGTCCATTATAAAGCATATAAATGAGCCCCTTGAGGGTTTAAGATGAAACATTGCTATCAGATTAAAAAAATAATGCAAAAATATTGTCACACAATGCGGTACAGTACCTAAATGTGTAATAATTAACTTGTGTGTATTTCTATACTCTGTACTCTCGTATGTTTTCTTGTATGGGGAGGAGACAACATGAAAACAATTTTCACCCGTCCACCACGTTTTGGCAATGTTCCAGCTCTGACATCACTGTTGCATGCTTCACAAAAACTATTACATTTCCATCTAACGCTTACATTACAGTGTGAAATATTTACATTATAACACCACTAACCTATTTAAAGATACTCAATTTCTAAAATAACGTAATAACCGAAATATTTTGAGCAGTAATACTTACATAGCAATGATGAAATCTTATCTATGTTCAGTAGATGGAGACAGAGACAGTAAATCAATGACCGTTATATCCGCTTCTGTTTTTTACATTTTACATTACATTATAGGCATTTAGCAGACGCTCTTATCCAGAGCGACGTACAACAAGTGCATAGGTTTCATGATGTAGAGGCGCAAAAGAAACACTAGAGTGAAGTAAGGATCGTAGTGCCAGAAGTGACCACATCGATCAGGACTCCAACCCTGTAGAGTAAGCTTGTTCAGCAAGCAAGAATCCTACCAAGTACAAACTAGCACTGGAATCACACCTAATCATACAAAAACAATCCTGCCAGATACACTAACATAATCAAATTATCCTAGCTAGGTACAGTGAGCTGAACTATAGGCTAGGGAGGGGTGGGGAGAGGTGCAGCCTGAAGAGATGAGTCTTCAGTCTGCGTTTGAAAGTGGTGAGATTCTCTGCTGTTCTGACCATCACGGGGAGGTCATTCCACCAGCGAGGGGCCAGGACAGACAGCAGACGGGAGCGGGAAGTGCAGACGCGAAGAGGGGGAGGTGCCAAGCGTCCAGAGGTGGCAGAACGGAGAGGTCTGGCTGGTGTGTAGGGTCTGATGATCCTCTGAATGTACCCTGGTGCTGACCCCTTAGCTGCCTGGTATGCAAGCAACAAAGTCTTAAATTTGATGCGAGCCATAACAGGCAGCCAGTGGAGGTCAGTGAGCAGGGGGGTGACATGGGAATGTCTGGGGAAGTTGTAGACCAGACACGCTGCAGCATTCTGGATGAGCTGCAGGGGTCTGATGGCGGATGCTGGCAGACCAGCCAGTAGCGAGTTGCAGTAGTCCAAGCGGGACAGGACCATCGCTTGAACCAGGAGCTGGGTTGCGTAGGTGGTGAGGAAGGGGCGGATTCTCCGGATGTTGTACAGGAAGAACCTGCACGTTCAACTCACCGCCGTGATGTTCTGGGAGAGGGACAGTCTGTTGTCCATCACCACTCCAAGGTTTTTTGCGGTGGGTGATGACACCACAGTGTCCCCTAGGGAAATAGAAAAGTCGAGAAGGTTAGAGGATGGAGCAGGGATGAAGATCATCTCCGTCTTGCCTGGGTTCAGCTTAAGATGGTGGTTATCCATCCAGCTCTGGATGTCCCTCAGGCAAGCAGAGATGCGAGCAGAGACCTGAGTGTCAGAGGGCGGGAAGGAGAGAAAGAGTTGGGTGTCATCGGCATAACAATGATAGGACAACCCATGGGCAGAGATTACAGGACCAAGAGATTGGGTGTACAGGGAGAATAGGAGGGGACCAAGGACAGAGCCCTGGGGAACTCCTGTGGCAAGGGGGCGAGGTGCTGATACTGCACCAGCCCAGGTGACTTGGAAGGAGCGACCTCTCCGGTAGGTAGGTCCGGTAGGACTCAATCCAGTCTAGTGCGGTGCCACAGATCCCCATAGCTGCCAGGGAGGACAGGAGGATGGGGTGGTTAACGGTGTCAAAGGCAGCAGAAAGGTCTAGGAGGATCAGGACAGATGAATGGGAGGCTGCTTGTGCGGCGTGAAGCGACTCATTGACCGAGAGGAGTGCGGTCTCTGTCGAGTGGCCAGGTCTGAAGCCAGACTGATAGGGGTCTAGGAGATTGTTCAGGGAGAGAAAAGAGGAGAGTTGATTAGAAGCAGCTCGTTCAATTGTTTTGGATAGGTAAGGGAGAAGGGAGACAGGACGGTAGTTCTGGATGACAGAGGGATCCAGAGTGGGCTTTTTCAGCAGTGGGGTGATGTGGGCCAGCTTGAAAGAAGAGGGGAAACATCCAGAAGACAAGGAGTTCACGAGGGAGGTGACATATGGGAGGATGTCAGGTGTGATAGTCTGAAGGAGAGAGGAAGGGATGGGGTCAAGAGCACAGGTGGTAGGGCGGTGGGAGAGTAGGAGCTGGGAAACATCAGAGTCAGTGAGGGGAGAGAAAGTGGAGAAACAAGGGGAGGGAACAGATGGGGGAGTGGGGAAGGGTGGTGGTGGACGTGAAGGAGCTGCGGATGTCTGCAATTTTCTCATCGAAGAAAACTGCAAAATCATCTGCAGCGAGGGAGGACTGAGGTGGGGAAGGAGTGCTGAGGAGAGAGGAGAAAATGGAGAACAGCTGATGAGGGTTAGAGGCAGATTTATGAATTTTTGTTTGATAATAATTAATTTTGGCAGAGGTTACAGCGGTAGAAAATGTAGCTAGCATAGACTGGTAGGCAGACAGGTCGGATTGAGCCATGGATTTCCTCCACTTCCTCTCCGCTGCACGTAGGCTGGCCCGGTTGGTTCGGAGGGGGTCAGACATCCACGGACTGGGAGGGGACGAGCGTGCCTGCCTGGAGACTAGAGGACAGAGAGAGTCAAGTGCTGAGGAGAGCGAGGAAGACAGAGTGGAGGATGCAGAGTCAGTGGGAAGGTTGGAGAAGGATTCAAGAGTGGGGAGTGAAGCAGTGACACTGGAAGCGAGAGAGGAGGGAGAGAGGGAGCGGAGATTACGGCGGACCATGACAGTAGGAGTGGATGGAGGGAGGGAGGGAGGGGAGTAAGAGGGAGGGAGAAGGAAATGGAGTGGTGGTCAGACTGGTGCAGAGGGGTCACTGTGGGATTGGAAGAGGAGCAATTCCTCAGGATAACCATCTAGGAGATTGCCAGCTTTGTGTGTTGGTGGGGAGTGCATTAGGGAGAGATCGAATGAGTGAAGTAGAGGCAGGAAGGCTGCGGAGTGGGAGGCATCAAGGTGGATGTTGAAGTCTCCCAGGAGGATCAGTGGGGTGCCATCCTCCGGGAAGGAGCTCAGCAGGGTGTCAAGCTCATCAAGGAAGCTTCCCAGGGGCCCTGGAGGGCGACAGATAACAACAATATACAAGTTAACAGGATAGGTGATTGAGACAGAGTGGTATTCAAAGGTAGAGATGGAGAGGTGAGAGAGGGGGAGAATAGAGAATTTCCAGGAGGGAGAGATCAGCAAACCTGTGCCCCCACCACGGCCAGATGGGCGGGGGGTGTGAGAGAAGGAGAAGGAGAGGGCTGCAGGGGTTGCAGTGTTGCCTGGTGTGATCCAGGTCTCAGTCAGGGCAAGGAAATGTAAAGAGGAGGGACGCGTAGGCTGAAATGAAGTCAGCCTTCCGCGTAGCAGACTGGCAGTTCCATAGCCCTCCTGCGACCGTGAAGTTGTCACAGGGGGTCAATGAGGGATAGCGAAGGTTGGAGGGGTTCCGTCGCCGCGGGGGGCCTCGCCTGCAGCAGCGAGTTCTGAAGGGGAGAGAACAGGTTGGGATGGGATGGACACATGGCATAGCAATGAGGACAGGGAGTAGAGAGGGGAAGGGTGATGGTAGAAGGATAGGGATGCAATGACACAAACTGGGAGGGAGCGACGCTAGTGTCGCTCCAAGCCAGACTACAAGCCCTAATTAGCAAATGAAAAGCAGCTGGTGACTAAGCAATTGCCCCACAAACCAGCAGCTAACTAGCTCCACACAATACCTGCTTGATGCAGTCAGTTAAGAGCAAATGAGGCCAATAAGATACTACACTTCAAACTACACTTCACAAACAAACACCAACTCTAATGCTGGGCAAACTACAACAGGTAGAAGTCTAATCTAGCTACACTAATGGCAAAAAACCAAGCGGCCAAAACCAGACTTCGTTTTTGAAGCTCATTTCCTGGTGTTGTAGTTCCTGGTTGCTCACTAGCGCCACTACGGATGGCTCCAGTATAGGTGTTTTCATATCCGGTTTCCATGTAAGTCTACGGTACAAATGCGATCAAAATACAAAGTCAATAATTTTTTCTCAAAAGAACAAATAGTCATAATAGGTGTATTTTATTGGTCTTATGACTGTCCATGGGTCGATTTCATGATTTATTGCGTCATTTGGGCACAGTGCCAATATTTGTTCTGGACCAATGAGGTACAGCTTGCGTCACTTCCGGATTACTGCGGAGGACTCAGCTACAGTAGGGGCTACAGTCTATGGTCACTGGGGTGGGCGGTGGCGCTTCTTGGCCTTGCCATTGCGGCTCCGGCTACGGTCCGCCTGTGCTAAGTCTGAAAATGCAGGCATCCCATTTCGTGGTGATTTCATTATGGCGTGTGCTATTTACAGCTGCTCTAGACGACCATAAAATAATCCTCCTCTTAAGTTTTTCGGTATCCGAGTCATTTTTACTATTTCCTTTAGCCTACTTAACCAAATAATTACTTGGCAGAAAGCGTAATCAGCTTGCTATATTTGGTAGTCCAGTAGTAGCCTGTGCTAAAACAGTTCGCAACTTCGGCTACCAAGCCATTTGACTAGATAGCTAACCTTAACCGGCAAACATTCAATCTGTCAAACGTGTTTGGCGGCTTGTCAGTCGTGTACATTCCGTAAATGTCTACCTGGGCCATGCTTCACGCATGTGACAAAGCTACTATAATCCCGATTTTGGGATAAACACTTTTTCAGTTTCACGAAGCGAATTAAGAGTTTCAAGGTTCATTTGCTGAATATACAACACACGATGAAATCACACACGCAGAATTTAACGAAATTAACCATCTTGGCATTTAGAAAGGAACATGTTTTTAGCATTTAAGAGACCGACAAGCTAGGCATTTAAGACAGTGGTTCTCAGAATCGGTTCTGGGGGCTCCTTGCGTATATTGGCTTTTCTCCATTGGTTTTGATGATTTACAAGAAAAAAATAATAGCCTAATAATAATTAGAAATTCAACGTAGGCTACATTATTTTTCTTCATGCACCAGGTGGAAAACTTGCCGTACAAAGTGCGTTGTCATATTTACACGCCTGCAGATCAGTTATTAAAATACTTGGTAGATTTGTTAATCACCGCTGAGTGTTAATTTTTGTTCGGTAGAAAGTGATTTGCGAACGATCGGTCAGCTAGCGTCACCCAGCAAGTGAACACCACAAACGGCGATGGAGTAGCTAGTAGTAGCAGGCTCATTATCTGACTGGCGAAAACCTACGACGATAACTTGCTCGGTTAACAGATCTACCAGACAGTTATACGAAAATTTGCCTAGTCAAATCACCAGTAGCCTACACATCTCCGATTGATTGACCATCAGTGTAGTCAATGTTCTTCCCCTGTGGTTCATATTGCTAACGCGTGAGCTAACCACGGACAGCCTACCTAGCTCACTGGCAAGCTGATATGCTAGCTAAGCATATTCGTTTTGCTGAGAAACATAAATTGAAGATAACTGAACATAGCCTAATTGTATTTTTAATGTCATACATAACGTGATTACATGACACAGTACAGTCACGGATGGAAATTAAACTCCGTAAACATCTGATAATATATTTTAAAACATAACGGCAGACAGTCAGCTAGCCTCGTTCAGGTTGAGGGGCTTTTCCGCACCGGACTGTCAATCAAATTGTAAAAATCACAAGACCGCTTAACTCTATGGTTTTGGCTCCAAATCGAGAAAATGGCCGCGCCCGCCATTGAGCTTCAAAACGTGTTTTAGAGACCCACGGAGAGTCAATGGGTGACGTCACAGTAGCTGTGTCCATATTTTTTACAGTCTCTGCAAAAAACAGATACTTAGCCCGCTCTAGGAGAACTTCTGCGGGTCCTGCACAGCTGAATCATAATTGCACTTTCTGCCCAACTAACTCCAAACAGTTCTAATAGTGTCGCTCCAAGCCAGACTACAAGCCCTAATTAGCAAATGAAAAGCAGCTGGTGACCAAGCAATTGCCCCACAAACCAGCAGCTAACTAGCTCCACACAATACCTGCTTGATGCAGTCAGTTAAGAGCAAATGAGGCCAATAAGATACTACACTTCACAAACAAACACCAAAACTAATGCTGGGCAAACTACAAAACAGGTAGAAGTCTAATCTAGCTACACTAATGGCAAAAAACAGATACTTAGCCCGCTCTAGGAGAACTTCTGTGGGTCCTGCACAGCTGAATCCTAATTGCACTAATTGTTTTGCTCCAGAAAACTGTCAGCTAGGTCTGCAAACATATGGCTTAGCTATGCCCAGAAGTCCTCAATAATAATGGTATTTTCCAAGGAATCATGAAAAACCGTTGACAACATTTCGTTAGGTGTAACGTCTTTTAATGCTACCATATAGAGCGAATGCCATGGTAAGAAAATGTTCGGTTACGCTAACCTATAAAACGCTATTCCAAAAGCAAAATTAGACATGTTATACATCGTTAGAAAGCTTATACTCTCACCTACTGATTGAGCGTCCGCCATTTTAGCAACCTCAAACAGTAAACAAACATAGGCTACTACCACACGGCTTTATTTATGGGCAGTGGCTTGACCGAAACAAAGTGACAATAGCCAACGAAATCAAACATGCTAATTAAACTGCACCCCCATCACGCCTCCAAAACCCGGCTGTAAGAATCACTAAAACAAGCCGACTTTGCTGACAAATGATAAGTATTTAGTGACCCTAAAACTGTTGTTTATTCTATTGAGTGACTTCTTCAACACTTTAACTTTCGTAATATGAAAAAAAGGAAAACAGTAAAAAAAAAAAATTTTAAAAACCTTTTTTGCCTCCTAGCGCGATTTCAAGATTTGCGACTTGCGGACCTTTTCTCCAGCACCCGTCACATTTTATTCCTACTAAGACTATCTAACGAGCTTCCCTGTCCATAAGAATTAGGCGGTGAAAATAACTACAATGCGCTCTGACGCGTGACTAGACGACACACTCGCTCGCAATAACGCATTAGCTATGACACAGCCTCATTATTTCATATTATATTTTCTCAGTAAGTTAAATTAATTATATTTTCTTATTGTATTTCTACTACATGATCTCAAAGAGTAAGACATTATCTAGCGGAGCTAAAGAGTGAATCAAGTGTAACGTTAGATGAAATTAAATTTACTGGATGAAATACGTGAAAAAAAACTACAATGCGCTTTCGTGCAGGTTACCCGCGCTAACTGTCGGTTGATTCACTTCTCCAACAGCAATCCTTCTCTCATGTTATCACGATAAAGCTAGATAACATGGCTTAAAATGATTCATGTTAGTGTTTTATCTGCGTTTTTACTGTCTGGTTAGCTTGCTACGATGACGCGTGACAAGATGACACTCGCTTGCAATCACGCCTTGGCTATTTACACAACATCATATAGTAGCTAATATCATTATATCAGATTTAAAAAAAAAAACAAATGTGTGACACATTCAATCACCATTTTATTTTGGCTGGTTATTTATTTGAGAATACAGCGATGTCCTCTGGAAATGTAGATCCTACGCTGCTTATGTGCTCACTTCCAGTTCATAAAGGCTTGCTAGCTTGCTAAAGTGAACCAAATATGTTAGCTAGCTCGCTCATTTGATAATGAGGATTGATAAACATAGTGGTCGTATAAACACATTTAATTAAAAACTTTCACTAAATATACATACCTTTATTGCCGCAACCGAATCTGTGCAGACAACTCTTGCAGTGGAGAATATTGGATAAGGCACGAGTAACAAACGTCTTATTAAAGAAGTAGCGAGTCAGCTGCTGCAGTTCACACTTGTATTAGAGCTCCCTCTACTGGATAATTCTAGTAAATAGCAATTACAACGTTCGAACAGACAAGTACAGATAAATAATCATTGTTTTTTTTTGTTTATTATACTTATTTAAAAATCGGGGCACATCGGCGGCATAACTGCCGATCCAGATGTGGTCAAAAAAGTCAAATAATGGCCGATATAACGGCCATACCGATATATCGGTCGGGCTCTAGTACATAATCTGCAGAAATGGGTGCTTTTACTGAAGTTTTCACTAAAGCCACTCTGTGATCCCAGATTATCTCCAGCTATGGCACACAATGTTCCTCGGTACACGTCCATCAGGTAAGACTATACCATTTAAATCAAAGTAGCGGATTTACCACTTCAAAAGCATCCTGGTACAGTACCAGACCAAGAGATTCCTCCTACTTCTTAAACAATACATTTGCTGCCACATCGCTACCATCCCAGATGTCTTCCAAGACATCTCTTGATCTAGACAAAGACTGTATCTCTTGTTTGTAGCTATGTGTTTGCTGCTTGACCGACTGACACCGAAAGAGTGATCGAAGTGTATCTTTTAACGGAATGTATTGAGCAGAACATTCCTTCCCTGAATCATTCTTTCCAAGATAAAGTGGGACTGGCTCAATGTATCTAAACTGATTTTTAAAAACTGTTTTTTGTCTTTGATCAGTTTTCAAGGTACCAGTGTTGCATGCCCGAAACAAATCCTCGGATTTAAGAACCTCTATGACATTCTCTCTCTCACTGTCAGAGATATCCAATGATACCAGCTTTTCGTCCAACTTATGAAGTAAATGAGACTGACTGATATCATGCACTGCTTGAAAATCCTCAATAATAGACTGTATGACTGATGCTGGCAGTAAAAGTTTTGCCTGCAACTTTAAATAAAAGAAAGCCAAATTGTTCAAGAAAAGGGATTCATCTGCTCTCTCTGGCAGCACCGCTGCTTGGTCTCCCTCATTATCATCACTTACGTTACGTCGTCAGTCAAATCCCCCTCCAACACTGAAACATCCTCAACTTGTTCATTGGTTGCCGTTAGTCTCGTCTCTGTTCCTACTGTTACATGGCCCAGAAGACTGGATACTGTACAAGACTTGTGTACTGTGGAAAAATTAGAAATAAAGGAAGAGACAACTGAAAATGTTCTCCCACACTGACGAAATGGACAAGAAACTGCCCTGCCCTCTCCGATATGAGATTTCAAATGAGAGTTTAAACTGGATAAATCATTGCATCTAACATTGCAAAATTCTACATGACAAGATACACACTCGATTGCAGTTACCTGTGCTCTCCTCGTATCTTTATGCTCTCGATATACATGACATTCCAACTGCGTCATGTTTCTGAACGAACGGGTGCAATCAAAAAGGCGCATTTAAACAACGCGGTTGGAAGACTCGCATGTACTTTGATATGCCTAACAAACGCATACTTTGTTAAGCATTGGTGACCACAATACTGACATGGAAACATGCTTTCATACCAAGCTATCGCTGGCGAATGATTGGCCGTTATGATACTAACTAGTTTAATGAATTCGAAACGCACGTAGCCTACCTGCGCAATCCGGCGGCACTCTAGCCAGCTGCAACAAAAAATACTCGAAATACAGGGTTGCCTTGGAAAAGAACAAGAAAATTAATGTGAAATACAGATCAACGTATTCTGTTGGAAATCAAAAACGAACAAATTGTGATATAATTACTTTTAAATTCGCGTAGCCTATTAGGTGTGACACTCGAAACTTGGCATTGCTTTGTTAGCAAATTCTCTGCCGCCACTACTAACCAACGGCTTCCCAATATGCATTGCAATTTCCAGTTAATTACTGCAAATTCAAATGGTGTTATGCAGTTAAGAGCAAAACGCCCACAATGCTGTTCTGTCTTCAGCAATGTGCCGTATATCAATAAAACAGCAGGTTACTGTAGGAATTTCCCTGTAATTTCACATCAATTTCATGCCGTGTACCAACAATGACAATATGAGTTTGCTTTTATATTTATTGATTTTTATAGATTTAATCAGCTGGAAGTGAAATGTTCTTCTGCGGGCGTTTGGGCATATTATCTTACCGTTGTCAAGCAAAACTGGTTCGTAGTTCTAATTGGACCGTCGTTATGCATGCACTCTGGTTTGTAGTTCTATTTGCACCGTTGTTAAGTAAAAACCTCTGGTCGTAAGTTCTATGAAAACAATGATTTTATCAAGAAAAAATAGTTCCTTCCCGTTTCATACCATGCAATTTGTTGTGTTCAATAATAGATGTTACAGGTTGAGTGTATTCTGACCACTAGGAGGCACTGTATTACTTTCCCGAGAGTAGTTGGAAGACTACCCTAGTAAGGATGTGACGTGGGGGGAAAGTGTGTTGACGAGGAGGGATTGGGTTAAGATGCATACAGTCCTGCTCTTGAGTAGCCTAAAGCTAATTCTGATGCTCCCTGCTTGCCACAAAAGCCTCCTGATTCTGCAACACAACAACATAATTTAATAAAAACACCATATGTAAACCATGTGACAATCAAATTCATCTGCCTAGCACTGTCACGCTTTTTAAATGGTGTGTTCGCGCAGTGTAGACATAGCGTCTTTCTAAAACGGATTTTGAATCTGACCAAATGCAAACCTGTACTCGGCCACAGATGGACGCGTCATCTGTTTCAAATACATTTGATTATGCTATTAGCAATCTCATAAATCCAAATTCCCCAGACAGAAATAATTAACCAGTCCATCCAACACGAACGCTGTGGCATTGGAAACAATTTACACAACAGAATTGATCAAATACAAACCTGTAATCGGCAGCAGGTGAGTGCGTCACCCGTTTTAAATTCAGTTGATTACTCTATTAGCGATCTCATAAATCCAAATTCCTGAGACAGAAATAATGAACCAGTCCATCTAAAACGACCTTGTGTAATTGGAAACAATTGACCAAATACAAACCTGTAATCGGCCACAGATGGGTGTGTCATCCCTTTCAAATACATTTGATTACGCTATTAGCGATCTCATAAATCCAAATTCCCCAGACAGAAATAATTAACCAGTGAAATAATTGAAGCCATTGGAACCATTGAAAACATTAATAAACCAATTTAAAATAGATGGAAAACAAAATAAATATCATGAATACAATAATGAAAATGTAAAATAATATATTCGAGGTCATTTAAGAAACACAAATGTTTTCCCTAAAACATATGCATTTATTAGACATTTTTGTATTGTCATAGGTATACGTTTGTAAGTTTATAGGCTAATTCGTCCATGTGCGTATTACTGCCGAAATCCGTCTTGCTAGAGTTGGATAAGTATCTGCGTTCATTTACTAATTGCATACCGCGTTAGATTTTAAACTTTTCCCTGTGTGGAAACTGTTCTTTGTTTTTAGGTTGTGTTAGGCTTCTATCTACCACTTTGCTTCTTAGAATTGATAGATTGCGATTATTGCACTATTACAGACTGTGAACCTGTGTAATCAGCGCATTATTTGACTCAGGTTTTCAGTTGCTAATTAGGTACACTCTGAGCGACGCTTTATTAGTCCTGCTAAAGAACGTCTTTATCCACATGGGGACATTTCCCTCGCAGCATGTTACATTCACATTTACGAACAGACATTTATACCAAGATTCAATCATGACTGTGAGAAAGCCATCCATACACACGTTTGGCCTGTCCATGTGCTGCACGCTTGTATACACACAGGGCCAAGTGACTTGAAAGAATTGAGGAAATATTGGGTAGCATTGCTTTGGAATACATGTTATTAAATTTCGGTGAGGCAAGATAGCCTATATTGTTTGTAGTACGGTAACTTGGCGTCATTTTGATATCAATACTTTTGAGTAACTTGGCATTTTTGTAGGTTGAAAACGTGTTTTTTATGAGATACCATTTACGTGGACCGAGCTAGCTAGACAGCATGCACATTCCACGTGAACCTGTTGGGATATTAAAATGGCTGCCGCGGCCTAGCAAGCTAGCATGTATAGCTACCATGTGTTCTCCACAAATACACTCGGTAAAACGCGGCATTTAGTAATAAACTTCAAACAAAGGCAACAAAATGAACATGTAACCCGCACGTCATTACAGCAAATAGGCATTAACACCGAAAAACTAAAAAGGAATACCATTCGGAAAGTAGCTGCATTACAGAGACATCATGGACATTTCACGTGTCTACTGTGATCGTACATAAAAAATAAGCTAAATAAGCTAGCACATGTTCTCGGTTTATACACTCGGTAAAACTAGTAAAACGTCACCAACATCAACTCCATTAGTGCTTTTTCACTGTCAGGAATGTCTAACGTTCATGTTTTCACTCCATTAACAGTGTATAATTCATATCATACCTGAAAAAGGGGAGAAGAATCACAATTGCAACTTAAGCAGTCTTTCCTCATAAGTGGCTTTATCTGGAATGAGGAAAAAGACCGCGATCCTCCTCTAGTGTATGGACGAAGGCATAAGCAATCGATCCGAAATTACTTTTAGAAGGCTTTCTTATAGATTACCGAAAAACAATTAAATGGAAATAAGTTACGTTTTTGGTTTTAACTTTTCTTAAACCAGCAGTGACTTTTAAGTAGTTTATCATGAATTCTTACAGTTTTAACCAATTTTCATGAATTTCTACCACGTACTCTTGTATAAAAGAACGATCTCAACAGTTTGAAAGAATGCCCAAACCTTACTCAAAATGCAACACATATGTACAATATATATGTAAACGTATTTAAATGTTTACACAATGCTTTGTGACATTTCCATACCCGAAAAAGAAGAGAAATCATTAAAGAAGCCTGGCTTAAAAAGGTAAAAATCATGCATACTGTATTTCAAATGCAATATAATATTTATGAGGTCATATAAAAAACAATAATGTACTCCCTAAAAAAAATACATTTATTACACCTTTTGTATGGTCATAGGTGCACACGCTACTGGAGAAAATTTTTGGTTCATTCAAAATCATTAAGAAACCCACTTCCTTACCTTTCATCAAGCGGCTAAACACAACCGTAAACTTGCCTCAACCCTCAGACTTACCGTTTTCCTAACCCTAAAAGGTAGGAGCTGAACCCTAGTTTGAGCCCTAAACCTTAATTGAAGCCATTGGTACCATTGAAAACATTAATAAACCAATTTAAAATTGATGGAAAACAAAATAAATATCATGAATACAATAATGAAAATGTAAAATAATATATTCGAGGTCATTTAAGAAACACAAATGTTTTCCCTAAAACATATGCATTTATTAGACATTTTTGTATTGTCATAGGTATACGTTTGTAAGTTTATAGGCTAATTCGTCCATGTGCGTATTACTGCCGAAATCCGTCTTGCTAGAGTTGGATAAGTATCTGCGTTCATTTACTAATTGCATAACGCGTTAGATTTTAAACTTTTCCCTGTGTGGAAACTGTTCTTTGTTTTTAGGTTGTGTTAGGCTTCTATTACCACTTTGCTTTTAGAATGATAGATTGCGATTATGCACTATTACAGACTGTGAACCTGTGTAATCGCGCGTATTTGACTACAGGTTTCAGTTGCTAATTAGGTACACTCGGAGCGACGCTTTATTAGTCCTGCTAAAGAACGTCTTCATCCACATGGGGAATTTCCTCGCAGCATGTTACATTCACATTTAGAACAACATTATACCAAGTTCATCATGACTGTGAGAAAGCCATCCACACACACGTTTGGCCTGTCCATGTGCTGCACGCTTGTATACACACAGGGCCAAGTGACTTGAAAGAATTGAGGAAATATTGGGTAGCATTGCTTTGGAATACATGTTATTAAATTTCGGTGAGGCAAGATAGCCTATATTGTTTGTAGTACGGTAACTTGGCGTCATTTTGATATCAATACTTTTGAGTAACTTGGCATTTTTGTACGTTGAAAACGTGTTTTTTATGAGATACCATTTACGTGGACCGAGCTAGCTAGACAGCATGCACATTCCACGTGAACCTGTTGGGATATTAAAATGGCTGCCGCGGCCTAGCAAGCTAGCATGTATAGCTACCATGTGTTCTCCACAAATACACTCGGTAAAACGCGGCATTTAGTAATAAACTTCAAACAAAGGCAACAAAATGAACATGTAACCCGCACGTCATTACAGCAAATAGGCATTGTGGAATTTTTAAGAGTTCGATTTGTTCCGCCGTACTTTTGTAAGTAGAAAAATAAATGCAGGCACGTCTTCGTTTCAAAATAGGTTGTTTAATGTAGCAAAGGAACTAGTGGGTCTGTTACCCAAGTACAGATAAACACAGAACCGACAAATGACGGAGACAGTGAATACTTATGCCCTGTTCCTTCAAGGAAACAAAGGGCCAAATGGTTATCTTTAAACACATCATGGGGAAGGGGGGGGGCGAGGTAATCAGACATTGGGGGGGGGAAGAAACAAGGTGTGGGGAAGTTGGACTAAAGTAGGGGGTAGAGGATACTGCATACCAAAGGGAGAGGATGTAGCACAAAGGGTGTGAATGGGGAAGGGGGGGGGCGAGGTAATCAGACTTTGGGGGGGGAAGAAACAAGGTGTGGGGAAGTTGGACTAAAGTAGGGGGTAGAGGATACTGCATACCAAAGGGAGAGGATGTAGCACAAAGGGTGTGAATGGGGAAGGGGGGGGCGAGGTAATCAGACATTGGGGGGGGGAAGAAACAAGGTGTGGGGAAGTTGGACTGAAGTAGGGGGTAGATGATACTGCATACCAAAGGGAGAGGATGTAGCACAAAGGGTGTGATAAAAGGTCAATTTAACTGAGTGTGGTGGTAAACAATCAATCCTATCTGCAGCTGTCCCACTACTATGTGAGACACCTCAGAAGGGTAGAACTGTGGCTCCCATGTTTTCCAACATTCCCTACTTTTTTTAAATTTTTTATAAGAAAGTCTTCTATAATCGAAGGTATATGTATAGAAAAGAATATGAAGCAAAAATAAAACATAAAAATTAAAACAAAAGCACACAAATTATTCAGGGGTTATTTCTGAGCCATCCCACAGTTTCATTTCTATCAATGACTTTCTCCAACTGTTTTTTTTTTCTGTTTGCGCCAGCAATAACACTGTGTTTGACCATTGAGGATACGAATTACTATTAGACCTACAATAGCCAGGAATATCCGGTTCCAAAAATGTGTTCTCATCAGAGCATCCTTGTCGCTTCAGGACTGTGGCCTCTGCCTGGGCCAAGCTCACCTCCATTTTTGTTTTGAGTAGTGTTGAATCACTCTCCATTAGAGCTTTCTTCACCTGAGCATGAATACCTGCAAACACATTTGACTAAGGAACCAGGTAGGCATCATCCCACGTGGCCAAGCTGTTGGACTCACTGGCATCAGTAGTAGGTAAACAAATGTTCCCCATCTGAACAGTGTATGCTGGTGTAAACCAGAAACCAGGGGGGTGATTAACACCTTATATTACCATATGGAAGTCCTGTGGGGTGACTCAGAATACACCAGTGACACTGGTCCACCACCCTCTCCACTTCCTCTAAAGGGTGCACATTCCTCTCTGGGGACAGTTCATTAGAGTTAATAGATACAATTTATTGCATGACTTTCATGCATAACATGTATGAATGTAGTAATCTGTAAGAATGTTTGATTCAGCCATTCCCTTACCAGTTCAAACCTTAAACAATACTGATCAAACATGACAATGATGTTAGCTCAATCATAAACAGCATGCATGAATACCGTATTTACATCATATTATAAACCCTTTTTTTTTCTTTTTCCTTCTGGTCCAAAAATGATGCCTTCTCTAGGAATAGGGTGCAGTGGAGGACATTTGCTTCAGTCCAACTGCTTGAGTCTTCCCATTCCTTTAGAGGTTGGCATTGTCTATTCTCAAATGTAACTTCATACATATATGTATTATTATTTATTTATTTATTTATTTTTAACCGTATAAATTTAGATGCATTATTGTTAGACCAGGGTAATATGTAGATCCATGCTCCATGGCCCATCTCCCCTGGTTATCCTGTCCCTCATCTCAACTAGTTATTGCCTTATCATAATGTGTCCAATTACGTGCTTTTACTGTCACAATGAATTCTTGTATTCTTGGAAACTGTCTTCCACTCTCAATCATATGTGCTCTATATGAAGATTTGCTTGACACATTCCATGTGATCTCTGTTGTCAATGCTTCATTGTCTTTCCACCTGTCTGATGTCCATTTGGTGAATCCAACTGCAACTGCGTGTATTGTCCTTGACACATTGTGTGTCGTTTATGAATATGACAGAAACATCCCACTTAGTGCTGACCTCCAACCTGTTCCTGAATACCAGGAGCCTCATCCTCATCACGATTAATTCTGTAGGGGAGAGAAAGACCAAGTGTGAGTGTATATTCTTATGCAGTTTTAATCATTTAAACATTGACATTTGTATCAAGTTCAGCTTTGTTATATAATTTGCATTGGTCCCAATGATATTGGAAATACTGTATTGCTCTACCCCGCTTTTGTATCACCAATTTCAAATTTGTTTCACCAAGTTTGTTCATAACTTCTTATGAACCTTCTCAGTTTGCTTTCCAGCCTCCCCTTTTAAATTTTTATTATTATATATATATATATATATATATCATTTTTTTTAAGCATCCCCGATTTGGAAAGTCACTCTGTATGTGGGGTTGGACTGTGAAAGGGGTTCTCAGAGCCTTTCTGGCTGCTCTGCTCAGCATGTGCCTTAATTATAGACAATAGGTGTGTGTATGTAAGAGTGCCTTCAATCTGGGGCTGTTCTGTCTGAGGCTGCTGTGCACGCAGCTGTTTTGGTCCTTTTCCTTCCATCCTCCTCCTTTTGACCAGCACTGTCGCTTGGAATGGCCAACACGCTTGCAATTGGCACACACACGGGGCTTCTACACTCATTCTGAATGTGGCCTGGCTTCCCACAGTTAAAACAATGAAATTTGGCCTGGCCCTTATTAGATGCTAGCACAGCAACCCTTTTTCTAGAGCTCTGTTTAGGGCTCAGTGAACTGAGTTGCGACTCATTCCACACAGTTAAACAGTCTTGGATATCCCTGCCTATGTGCTGTCTGACTGGCTGTGCACCCAGTTCTCTATTCAACTGTAACAATAAATGTTGGCAAGTAGGCGAGACGCGATCTTTATATTTATTGATTACCAAACTCCAAAACATTGGATCGTCACCTGTTAGTAGTGCTCTGTTCCCTCCACCTATGTTTCGATTGTACACAATCACAAATGTTCTAAGAAAATCAGTGGGATGCTGCCCTTTCTTAGGTACAAACTCAAGAATTTTATTCATGTCAGCTATAACGCGATAACCCACAGCCTCGCTCATTAGCCTTAACCTCGCATCATGATTGGGGAAAACAACAGGGTTTCCCTGACCCTGTATGAATTCTAACGGAATAGTAACCGATGTAGGGAGCACAGATTGCAATAATTTACAACAGTCCTTGTCAGTTAGCGAGTGTATTCGCTGCAGCGTGTGCACCTTTTCAACAACCGCGGTCGGGTCACTAACTCCGTCCCACGTGGGAAGTTGTTGTTGCAGTGTAATCAACTCTGAAAGTGTAAGATTGCGATCCACCTGTTGATCTGCATATTCATATGTGATAGCCCCATTGACAGGATTTTGTGTTCCGCTTGTACGAACTCTGCGTGTTATTATTGGTGCGATTTTAGTGTTTTTTGTCCCGACTGATTTAGTTGCTTTTTGTGATGTAGAACTTCTAGAAACCAACCTTCGGCAATTAGAAAGAAGTGAATTGGTAATAGATGCATTACATTCTGTCCCCCCAGTAGGCCTATGAAACCCCGGCTCCTCATCTAAAATTTCATTATCACTTCTTTCATCATCCACATCTAACAAAGGAGCTGTTTGGCAGTTTGTCTGTCTGACTTCCCATTCGTCATCATCAGAACTGTATACTGACTCACTCTGCTCCTCTAATGTCCTTAAAATCACTGCCACTCGCCGTTTCATTATGGTATTTGCAAGTTTTTGCTTTGCCATTTTTTCTTTCAGCGACCTGAACTTCTGTACAATCGCATTATCCTTATTCTCCCCAGACACATTCCATAACTCTTTATATGCCACCTAAGCATCGCGTAACTGTCCCTGCGTTTTAACCAATTCTGCAGTTGTAGTATTCAATTTCTCCCTCAACTGGCAAATTTCTTTTCTAAATTCTAAGTGTGTTGTGGCATGTAATATACGTTCTGCAACAGATGCTTCCAACTTCCTTGAATTTACCTCCAGTGCTTTATTCAAACTTTCAACTTCACCTCGCAATTTAGGAACCTCTACAACTTTATCGGTCAAAAACTTAATTGTTTGGGCCATAGCCATCACACAGTTAGCCTGTCTCGTTTTCTCATTTTCCTTCTTTTCATTGCGCTGCTCACAAGCAGTTTGAAGATATTCAACAACATCTACTTCCTGTGGTACGTTGTTGACAATGTTTGGTCAACAACATAGCGGCCCACGATTTCCAACCATTCACTGCCATTACTAAACTCCTGTACAATGGACAAACAAACTTTTGGTACTTGAAATTGTCCAAGGTCTGTGTAACTTTATACAAGCCCCTGTCTAGAACACTGTACACATGTACAATCAATTCTGACCACTTGTATTTTAAAACATTACACAATTTCCGTAACTATTCCTCTACAATATTACATACATAAATATTTCATACTCACAAATGTACGTGGTCCGTTCCGTGCCTTCAAGTCCGTTTTTCCTTCAGTGTTGGCAAATGGCTTCCAAAACAGTCCTCTTACTGTAATCCTTTCTTGAATTCGGCGTCAACGTAAAAAAGAAAGTCTCTTCTGTAGGCCAGTGTCACACGCGAATGTCAGCCTCCCCAGTTTTTTTTTTTTTTTTTTTTTTTGAAAAACGCAACAAGAACGACGGATTTGGGCTGGCTCGCCAATAATGTGGAATTTTTAAGAGTTCGATTTGTTCCGCCGTACTTTTGTAAGTAGAAAAATAAATGCAGGCACGTCTTCGTTTCAAAATAGGTTGTTTAATGTAGCAAAGGAACTAGTGGGTCTGTTACCCAAGTACAGATAAACACAGAACCGACAAATGACGGAGACAGTGAATACTTATACCCTGTTCCTTCAAGGAAACAAAGGGCCAAATGGTTATCTTTAAACACATCATGGGGAAGGGGGGGCAGGGTAATCAGACATTGGGGGGGAGAAACAAGGTGTGGGGAAGTTGGACTGAAGTAGGGGGTAGAGGATACTGCATACCAAAGGGAGAGGATGTAGCACAAAGGGTGTGAATGGGGAAGGGGGGGGGCGAGGTAATCAGACATTGGGGGGGGGGAAGAAACAAGGTGTGGGGAAGTTGGACTGAAGTAGGGGGTAGATGATACTGCATACCAAAGGGAGAGGATGTAGCACAAAGGGTGTGATAAAAGGTCAATTTAACTGAGTGTGGTGGTAAACAATCAATCCTATCTGCAGCTGTCCCACTACAATGTGAGACACCTCAGAAGGGTAGAACTGTGGCTCCCATGTTTTCCAACAGGCATTAACACCGAAAAACTAAAAGGAATACCATTCGGAAAGTAGCTGCATTACAGAGACATCATGGACATTTCACGTGTCTACTGTGATCGTACATAAAAATAAGCTAAATAAGCTAGCACATGTTCTCGGTTTATACACTCGGTAAAACTAGTAAAACGTCACCAACATCAACTCCATTAGTGCTTTTTCACTGTCAGGAATGTCTAACGTTCATGTTTTCACTCCATTAACAGTGTATAATTCATATCATACCTGAAAAAGGGGAGAAGGATCACAATTGCAACTTAAGCAGTCTTTCCTCATAAGTGGCTTTATCTGGAATGAGGAAAAAGACCGCGATCCTCCTCTAGTGTATGGACGAAGGCATAAGCAATCGATCCGAAATTACTTTTAGAAGGCTTTCTTATAGATTACCGAAAAACAATTAAATGGAAATAAGTTACGTTTTTGGTTTTAACTTTTCTTAAACCAGCAGTGACTTTTAAGTAGTTTATCATGAATTCTTACAGTTTTAACCAATTTTCATGAATTTCTACCACGTACTCTTGTATAAAAGAACGATCTCAACAGTTTGAAAGAATGCCCAAACCTTACTCAAAATGCAACACATATGTACAATATATATGTAAACGTATTTAAATGTTTACACAATGCTTTGTGACATTTCCATACCCGAAAAAGAAGAGAAATCATTAAAGAAGCCTGGCTTAAAAAGGTAAAAATCATGCATACTGTATTTCAAATGCAATATAATATTTATGAGGTCATATAAAAAACAATAATGTACTCCCTAAAAAAAATACATTTATTACACCTTTTGTATGGTCATAGGTGCACACGCTACTGGAGAAAATTTTTGGTTCATTCAAAATCATTAAGAAACCCACTTCCTTACCTTTCATCAAGCGGCTAAACACAACCGTAAACTTGCCTCAACCCTCAGACTTACCGTTTTCCTAACCCTAAAAGGTAGGAGCTGAACCCTAGTTTGAGCCCTAAACCTTAATTGAAGCCATTGGTACCGTTGAAAACATTAATAAACCAATTTAAAATTGATGGAAAACAATAAATATCATGAATACAATAATAAAAATGTAAAATAATATATTCGAGGTCATTTAAGAAACACAAATGTTTTCCCTAAAACATATGCATTTATTAGACATTTTTGTATTGTCATAGGTATACGTTTGTAAGTTTATAGGCTAATTCGTCCATGTGCGTATTACTGCCGAAATCCGTCTTGCTAGAGTTGGATAAGTATCTGCGTTCATTTACTAATTGCATACCGCGTTAGATTTTAAACTTTTCCCTGTGTGGAAACTGTTCTTTGTTTTTAGGTTGTGTTAGGCTTCTATCTACCGCTTTGCTTCTTAGAATTGATAGATTGCGATTATTGCACTATTACAGACTGTGAACCTGTGTAATCAGCGCGTTATTTGACTCAGGTTTTCAGTTGCTAATTAGGTACACTCGGAGCGACGCTTTATTAGTCCTGCTAACTCGCAGTTTAGGTAGTAAGTTTATAATTCGTCCAGGTGCGTAGAACTGCCGAAATCCGTCCTGCTAGAGTTGGGTAAGTATCTGCGTTCATTTACTAATTACATACCGGTTAGATTTTAAACTTTCCCCTGTGTGGCAACCGTTCTTTGTTTTTAGGTTGTGTTAGGCTTCTATCTACCGCTTTGATTCTTAGAATTGATAGATTGCGATTATTGCACCATTACAGACTGTGAACCTGTGTAATCAGCGCGTTATTCGACTCAGGCTTTCAGTTGCTAATTAGGTACACTCGGAGCGACGCTTTATTAGTCCTGCTAAAGAACGTCTTTATCCACATGGGGACATTTCCCTCGCAGCATGTTACATTCACATTTACGAACAGACATTTATACCAAGATTCAATCATGACTGTGAGAAAGCCATCCACACACACGTTTGGCCTGTCCATGTGCTGCACGCTTGTATACACACAGGGCCAAGTGACTTGAAAGAATTGAGGAAATATTGGGTAGCATTGCTTTGGAATACATGTTATTAAATTTCGGTGAGGCAAGATAGCCTATATTGTTTGTAGTACGGTAACTTGGCGTCATTTTGATATCAATACTTTTGAGTAACTTGGCATTTTTGTACGTTGAAAACATGTTTTTTATGAGATACCATTTACGTGGACCGAGCTAGCTAGACAGCATGCACATTCCACGTGAACCTGTTGGGATATTAAAATGGCTGCCGCGGCCTAGCAAGCTAGCATGTATAGCTACCATGTGTTCTCCACAAATACACTCGGTAAAACGCGGCATTTAGTAATAAACTTCAAACAAAGGCAACAAAATGAACATGTAACCCGCACGTCATTACAGCAAATAGGCATTAACACCGAAAAACTAAAAAGGAATACCATTCGGAAAGTAGCTGCATTACAGAGACATCATGGACATTTCACGTGTCTACTGTGATCGTACATAAAAAATAAGCTAAATAAGCTAGCACATGTTCTCGGTTTATACACTCGGTAAAACTAGTAAAACGTCACCAACATCAACTCCATTAGTGCTTTTTCACTGTCAGGAATGTCTAACGTTCATGTTTTCACTCCATTAACAGTGTATAATTCATATCATACCTGAAAAAGGGGAGAAGGATCACAATTGCAACTTAAGCAGTCTTTCCTCATAAGTGGCTTTATCTGGAATGAGGAAAAAGACCGCGATCCTCCTCTAGTGTATGGACGAAGGCATAAGCAATCGATCCGAAATTACTTTTAGAAGGCTTTCTTATAGATTACCGAAAAACAATTAAATGGAAATAAGTTACGTTTTTGGTTTTAACTTTTCTTAAACCAGCAGTGACTTTTAAGTAGTTTATCATGAATTCTTACAGTTTTAACCAATTTTCATGAATTTCTACCACGTACTCTTGTATAAAAGAACGATCTCAACAGTTTGAAAGAATGCCCAAACCTTACTCAAAATGCAACACATATGTACAATATATATGTAAACGTATTTAAATGTTTACACAATGCTTTGTGACATTTCCATACCCGAAAAAGAAGAGAAATCATTAAAGAAGCCTGGCTTAAAAAGGTAAAAATCATGCATACTGTATTTCAAATGCAATATAATATTTATGAGGTCATATAAAAAACAATAATGTACTCCCTAAAAAAATACATTTATTACACCTTTTGTATGGTCATAGGTGCACACGCTACTGGAGAAAATTTTTGGTTCATTCAAAATCATTAAGAAACCCACTTCCTTACCTTTCATCAAGCGGCTAAACACAACCGTAAACTTGCCTCAACCCTCAGACTTACCGTTTTCCTAACCCTAAAAGGTAGGAGCTGAACCCTAGTTTGAGCCCTAAACCTTAATTGAAGCCATTGGTACCATTGAAAACATTAATAAACCAATTTAAAATTGATGGAAAACAAAATGAATATCATGAATACAATAATGAAAATGTAAAATAATATATTCGAGGTCATTTAAGAAACACAAATGTTTTCCCTAAAACATATGCATTTATTAGACATTTTTGTATTGTCATAGGTATACGTTTGTAAGTTTATAGGCTAATTCGTCCATGTGCGTTACTGCCGAAATCCGTCTTGCTAGAGTTGGATAAGTATCTGCGTTCATTTACTAATTGCATAACCGCGGTTAGATTTTAAACTTTTCCCTGTGTGGGAAACTGTTCTTTGTTTTTAGGTGTGTTAGGACTTCTATCTACCACTTTGCTTCTTAGAATTGATAGATTGCGATTATTGCACTATTACAGACTGTGAACCTGTGTAATCAGCGCGTTATTTGACTCAGGTTTTCAGTTGCTAATTAGGTACACTCGGAGCGACGCTTTTAGTCCTGCTAAAGAACGTCTTTATCCACATGGGGACATTTCCCTCGCAGCATGTTACATTCACATTTACGAACAGACATTTATACCAAGATTCAATCATGACTGTGAGAAAGCCATCCACACACACGTTTGGCCTGTCCATGTGCTGCACGCTTGTATACACACAGGGCCAAGTGACTTGAAAGAATTGAGGAAATATTGGGTAGCATTGCTTTGGAATACATGTTATTAAATTTCGGTGAGGCAAGATAGCCTATATTGTTTGTAGTACGGTAACTTGGCGTCATTTTGATATCAATACTTTTGAGTAACTTGGCATTTTTGTACGTTGAAAACGTTGTTTTTATGAGATACCATTTACGTGGACCGAGCTAGCTAGACAGCATGCACATTCCACGTGAACCTGTTGGGATATTAAAATGGCTGCCGCGGCCTAGCAAGCTAGCATGTATAGCTACCATGTGTTCTCCACAAATACACTCGGTAAAACGCGGCATTTAGTAATAAACTTCAAACAAAGGCAACAAAATGAACATGTAACCCGCACGTCATTACAGCAAATAGGCATTAACACCGAAAAACTAAAAAGGAATACCATTCGGAAAGTAGCTGCATTACAGAGACATCATGGACATTTCACGTGTCTACTGTGATCGTACATAAAAAATAAGCTAAATAAGCTAGCACATGTTCTCGGTTTATACACTCGGTAAAACTAGTAAAACGTCACCAACATCAACTCCATTAGTGCTTTTTCACTGTCAGGAATGTCTAACGTTCAGTTTTCACTCCATTAACAGTGTATAATTCATATCATACCTGAAAAAGGGGAGAAGGATCACAATTGCAACTTAAGCAGTCTTTCCTATAAGTGGCTTTATCTGGAATGAGGAAAAAGACCGCGATCCTCCTCTAGTGTATGGACGAAGGCATAAGCAATCGATCCGAAATTACTTTTAGAAGGCTTTCTTATAGATTACCGAAAAACAATTAAATGGAAATAAGTTACGTTTTTGGTTTTAACTTTTCTTAAACCAGCAGTGACTTTTAAGTAGTTTATCATGAATTCCTACCACGTACTCTTGTATAAAAGAACGATCTCAACAGTTTGAAAGAATGCCCAAACCTTACTCAAAATGCAACACATATGTACAATATATATGTAAACGTATTTAAATGTTTACACAATGCTTTGTGACATTTCCATACCCGAAAAAGAAGAGAAATCATTAAAGAAGCCTGGCTTAAAAAGGTAAAAATCATGCATACTGTATTTCAAATGCAATATAATATTTATGAGGTCATATAAAAAACAATAATGTACTCCCTAAAAAAAATACATTTATTACACCTTTTGTATGGTCATAGGTGCACACGCTACTGGAGAAAATTTTTGGTTCATTCAAAATCATTAAGAAACCCACTTCCTTACCTTTCATCAAGCGGCTAAACACAACCGTAAACTTGCCTCAACCCTCAGACTTACCGTTTTCCTAACCCTAAAAGGTAGAGCTGAACCCTAGTTTGAGCCTAAACCTTAATGAAGCATTGGTACCATTGAAAACATTAATAAACCAATTTAAAATTGATGGAAAACAAAATAAATATCATGAATACAATAATGAAAATGTAAAATAATATATTCGAGGTCATTTAAGAAACACAAATGTTTTCCCTAAAACATATGCATTATTAGACATTTTTGTATTGTCATAGGTTACGTTTGTAAGTTTATAGGCTAATTCGTCCATGTGCGTATTACTGCCGAAATCCGTCTTGCTAGAGTTGGATAAGTATCTGCGTTCATTTACTAATTGCATAACGCGTTAGATTTTAAACTTTCCCTGTGTGGAAACGTTCTTTGTTTTTAGGTTGTGTTAGGCTTCTATCTACCACTTTGCTTCTTAGAATTGATAGATTGCGATTATTGCACTATTACAGACTGTGAACCTGTGTAATCAGCGCGTTATTGACTCAGGTTTTCAGTTGCTAATTAGGTACACTCGGAGCGACGCTTTATTAGTCCTGCTAAAGAACGTCTTTATCCACATGGGGACATTTCCCTCGCAGCATGTTACATTCACATTTACGAACAGACATTTATACCAAGATTCAATCATGACTGTGAGAAAGCCATCCACACACACGTTTGGCCTGTCCATGTGCTGCACGCTTGTATACACACAGGGCCAAGTGACTTGAAAGAATTGAGGAAATATTGGGTAGCATTGCTTTGGAATACATGTTATTAAATTCGGTGAGGCAAGATAGCCTATATTGTTGTAGTACGGTAACTTGGCGTCATTTTGATATCAATACTTTTGAGTAACTTGGCATTTTTTACGTGAAAACGTGTTTTTGAGATACCATTTACGTGGACCGAGCTAGCTAGACAGCATGCACATTCCACGTGAACTGTTGGGATATTAAAATGGCTGCCGCGGCCTAGCAAGCTAGCATGTATAGCTACCATGTGTTCTCCACAAATACACTCGGTAAAACGCGGCATTAGTAATAAACTTCAAAAAGGCAACAAAATGAACATGTAACCGCACGTCATTACAGCAAATAGGCATTAACACCGAAAACTAAAAGGAATACCATTCGGAAAGTAGCTGCATTACAGAGACATCATGGACATTTCACGTGTCTACTGTGATCGTACATAAAAAATAAGCTAAATAAGCTAGCACATGTTCTCGGTTTATACACTCGGTAAAACTAGTAAAACGTCACCAACATCAACTCCATTAGTGCTTTTTCACTGTCAGGAATGTCTAACGTTCATGTTTTCACTCCATTAACAGTGTATAATTCATATCATACCTGAAAAAGGGGAGAAGGATCACAATTGCAACTTAAGCAGTCTTTCCTCATAAGTGGCTTTATCTGGAATGAGGAAAAAGACCGCGATCCTCCTCTAGTGTATGGACGAAGGCATAAGCAATCGATCCGAAATTACTTTTAGAAGGCTTTCTTATAGATTACCGAAAAACAATTAAATGGAAATAAGTTACGTTTTTGGTTTTAACTTTTCTTAAACCAGCAGTGACTTAAGTAGTTTATCATGAATTCCTACCACGTACTCTTGTATAAAAGAACGATCTCAACAGTTTGAAAGAATGCCCAAACCTTACTCAAAATGCAACACATATGTACAATATATATGTAAACGTATTTAAATGTTTACACAATGCTTTGTGACATTTCCATACCCGAAAAAGAAGAGAAATCATTAAAGAAGCCTGGCTTAAAAAGGTAAAAATCATGCATACTGTATTTCAAATGCAATATAATATTTATGAGGTCATATAAAAAACAATAATGTACTCCCTAAAAAAAATACATTTATTACACCTTTTGTATGGTCATAGGTGCACACGCTACTGGAGAAAATTTTTGGTTCATTCAAAATCATTAAGAAACCCACTTCCTTACCTTTCATCAAGCGGCTAAACACAACCGTAAACTTGCCTCAACCCTCAGACTTACCGTTTTCCTAACCCTAAAAGGTAGGAGCTGAACCCTAGTTTGAGCCCTAAACCTTAATTGAAGCCATTGGTACCATTGAAAACATTAATAAACCAATTTAAAATTGATGGAAAACTATAAATATCATGAATACAATAATGAAAATGTAAAATAATATATTCGAGGTCATTTAAGAAACACAAATGTTTTCCCTAAAACATATGCATTTATTAGACATTTTTGTATTGTCATAGGTATACGTTTGTAAGTTTATAGGCTAATTCGTCCATGTGCGTATTACTGCCGAAATCCGTCTTGCTAGAGTTGGATAAGTATCTGCGTTCATTTACTAATTGCATAACGCGTTAGATTTTAAACTTTTCCCTGTGTGGAAACTGTTCTTTGTTTTTAGGTTGTGTTAGGCTTCTATCTACCACTTTGCTTCTTAGAATTGATAGATTGCGATTATTGCACTATTACAGACTGTGAACCTGTGTAATCAGCGCGTTATTTGACTCAGGTTTTCAGTTGCTAATTAGGTACACTCGGAGCGACGCTTTATTAGTCCTGCTAACTCGCAGTTTAGGTAGTAAGTTTATAATTCGTCCAGGTGCGTAGAACTGCCGAAATCCGTCCTGCTAGAGTTGGGTAAGTATCTGCGTTCATTTACTAATTACATACCGGTTAGATTTTAAACTTTCCCGTGTGGCAACCGTTCTTTGTTTTTAGGTTGTGTTAGGCTTCTATCTACCGCTTTGATTCTTAGAATTGATAGATTGCGATTATTGCACTATTACAGACTGTGAACCTGTGTAATCAGCGCGTTATTCGACTCAGGCTTTCAGTTGCTAATTAGGTACACTCGGAGCGACGCTTTATTAGTCCTGCTAAAGAACGTCTTTATCCACATGGGGACATTTCCCTCGCAGCATGTTACATTCACATTTACGAACAGACATTTATACCAAGATTCAATCATGACTGTGAGAAAGCCATCCACACACACGTTTGGCCTGTCCATGTGCTGCACGCTTGTATACACACAGGGCCAAGTGACTTGAAAGAATTGAGGAAATATTGGGTAGCATTGCTTTGGGGGGGGGAAGAAACAAGGTGTGGGGAAGTTGGACTGAAGTAGGGGGTAGATGATACTGCATACCAAAGGGAGAGGATGTAGCACAAAGGGTGTGATAAAAGGTCAATTTAACTGAGTGTGGTGGTAAACAATCAATCCTATCTGCAGCTGTCCCACTACTATGTGAGACACCTCAGAAGGGTAGAACTGTGGCTCCCATGTTTTCCAACATTCCCTACTTTTTTAAAATTTTTTATAAGAAAGTCTTCTATAATCGAAGGTATATGCATAGAAAAGAATATGAAGCAAAAATAAAACATAAAAATTAAAACAAAAGCACACAAATTATTCAGGGGTTATTTCTGAGCCATCCCACAGTTTCATTTCTATCAATGACTTTCTCCAACTGTTTTTTTTTCTGTTTGCGCCAGCAATAACACTGTGTTTGACCATTGAGGATACGAATTACTATTAGACCTACAATAGCCAGGAATATCCGGTTCCAAAAATGTGTTCTCATCAGAGCATCCTTGTCGCTTCAGGACTGTGGCCTCTGCCTGGGCCAAGCTCACCTCCATTTTTGTTTTGAGTAGTGTTGAATCACTCTCCATTAGAGCTTTCTTCACCTGAGCATGAATACCTGCAAACACATTTGACTAAGGAACCAGGTAGGCATCATCCACGTGGCCAAGCTGTTGGACTCACTGGCATCAGTAGTAGGTAAACGAATGTTCCCCATCTGAACAGTGTATGCTGGTGTAAACCAGAAACCAGGGGGTGATTAACACCTTATATTACCATATGGAAGTCCTGTGGGGTGACTCAGAATACACCAGTGACACTGGTCCACCACCCTCTCCACTTCCTCTAAAGGGTGCACATTCCTCTCTGGGGACAGTTCATTAGAGTTAATAGATACAATTTATTGCATGACTTTCATGCATAACATGTATGAATGTAGTAATCTGTAAGAATGTTTGATTCAGCCATTCCCTTACCAGTTCAAACCTTAAACAATACTGATCAAACATGACAATGATGTTAGCTCAATCATAAACAGCATGCATGAATACCGTATTTACATCATATTATAAACCCTTTTTTTTTCTTTTTCCTTCTGGTCCAAAATGATGCCTTCTCTAGGAATAGGGTGCAGTGGAGGACATTTGCTTCAGTCCAACTGCTTGAGTCTTCCATTCCTTTAGAGGTTGGCATTGTCTATTCTCAAATGTAACTTCATACATATATGTATTATTATTTATTTATTTATTTATTTTTAACCGTATAAATTTAGATGCATTATTGTTAGACCAGGGTAATATGTAGATCCATGCTCCATGGCCCATCTCCCCTGGTTATCCTGTCCCTCATCTCAACTAGTTATTGCCTTATCATAATGTGTCCAATTACGTGCTTTTACTGTCACAATGAATTCTTGTATTCTTGGAAACTGTCTTCCACTCTCAATCATATGTGCTCTATATGAAGATTTGCTTGACACATTCCATGTGATCTCTGTTGTCAATGCTTCATTGTCTTTCCACCTGTCTGATGTCCATTTGGTGAATCCAACTGCAACTGCGTGTATTGTCCTTGACACATTGTGTGTCGTTTATGAATATGACAGAAACATCCCACTTAGTGCTGACCTCCAACCTGTTCCTGAATACCAGGAGCCTCATCCTCATCACGATTAATTCTGTAGGGGAGAGAAAGACCAAGTGTGAGTGTATATTCTTATGCAGTTTTAATCATTTAAACATTGACATTTGTATCAAGTTCAGCTTTGTTATATAATTTGCATTGGTCCCAATGATATTGGAAATACTGTATTGCTCTACCCCGCTTTTGTATCACCAATTTCAAATTTGTTTCACCAAGTTTGTTCATAACTTCTTATGAACCTTCTCAGTTTGCTTTCCAGCCTCCCCCTTTTAAATTTTTATTATTATATATATATATATATATATACATTTTTTTTTAAGCATCCCCGATTTGGAAAGTCACTCTGTATGTGGGGTTGGACTGTGAAAGGGGTTCTCAGAGCCTTTCTGGCTGCTCTGCTCAGCATGTGCCTTAATTATAGACAATAGGTGTGTGTATGTAAGAGTGCCTTCAATCTGGGGCTGTTCTGTCTGAGGCTGCTGTGCACGCAGCTGTTTTGGTCCTTTTCCTTCCATCCCTCCTCCTTTTGACCAGCACTGTCGCTTGGAATGGCCAACACGCTTGCAATTGGCACACACACGGGGGCTTCTACACTCATTCTGAATGTGGCCTGGCTTCCCACAGTTAAAACAATGAAATTTGGCCTGGCCCTTATTAGATGCTAGCACAGCAACCCTTTTTCTAGAGCTCTGTTTAGGGCTCAGTGAACTGAGTTGCGACTCATTCCACACAGTTAAACAGTCTTGGATATCCCTGCCTATGTGCTGTCTGACTGGCTGTGCACCCAGTTCTCTATTCAACTGTAACAATAAATGTTGGCAAGTAGGCGAGACGCGATCTTTATATTTATTGATTACCAAACTCCAAAACATTGGATCGTCACCTGTTAGTAGTGCTCTGTTCCTCCACCTATGTTTCGATTGTACACAATCACAAATGTTCTAAGAAAATCAGTGGGATGCTGCCCTTTCTTAGGTACAAACTCAAGAATTTTATTCATGTCAGCTATAACGCGATAACCCACAGCCTCGCTCATTAGCCTTAACCTCGCATCATGATTGGGGAAAACAACAGGGTTTCCCTGACCCTGTATGAATTCTAACGGAATAGTAACCGATGTAGGGAGCACAGATTGCAATAATTTACAACAGTCCTTGTCAGTTAGCGAGTGTATTCGCTGCAGCGTGTGCACCTTTTCAACAACCGCGGTCGGGTCACTAACTCCGTCCCACGTGGGAAGTTGTTGTTGCAGTGTAATCAACTCTGAAAGTGTAAGATTGCGATCCACCTGTTGATCTGCATATTCATATGTGATAGCCCCATTGACAGGATTTTGTGTTCCGCTTGTACGAACTCTGCGTGTTATTATTGGTGCGATTTTAGTGTTTTTTGTCCCGACTGATTTAGTTGCTTTTTGTGATGAAGAACTTCTAGAAACCAACCTTCGGCAATTAGAAAGAAGTGAATTGGTAATAGATGCATTACATTCTGTCCCCCCAGTAGGCCTATGAAACCCCGGCTCCTCATCTAAAATTTCATTATCACTTCTTTCATCATCCACATCTAACAAAGGAGCTGTTTGGCAGTTTGTCTGTCTGACTTCCCATTCGTCATCATCAGAACTGTATACTGACTCACTCTGCTCCTCTAATGTCCTTAAAATCACTGCCACTCGCCGTTTCATTATGGTATTTGCAAGTTTTTGCTTTGCCATTTTTTCTTTCAGCGACCTGAACTTCTGTACAATCGCATTATCCTTATTCTCCCCAGACACATTCCATAACTCTTTATATGCCACCTGAGCATCGCGTAACTGTCCCTGCGTTTTAACCAATTCTGCAGTTGTAGTATTCAATTTCTCCCTCAACTGGCAAATTTCTTTTCTAAATTCTAAGTGTGTTGTGGCATGTAATATACGTTCTGCAACAGATGCTTCCAAAAAGGTAGGAGCTGAACCCTAGTTTGAGCCCTAAACCTTAATTGAAGCCATTGGTACCATTGAAAACATTAATAAACCAATTTAAAATTGATGGAAAACAAAATAAATATCATGAATACAATAATGAAAATGTAAAATAATATATTCGAGGTCATTTAAGAAACACAAATGTTTTCCCTAAAACATATGCATTTATTAGACATTTTTGTATTGTCATAGGTATACGTTTGTAAGTTTATAGGCTAATTCGTCCATGTGCGTATTACTGCCGAAATCCGTCTTGCTAGAGTTGGAAGTATCTGCGTTCATTTACTAATTGCATAACGCGTTAGATTTTAAACTTTTCCCTGTGTGGAAACTGTTCTTTGTTTTTAGGTTGTGTTAGGCTTCTATCTACCACTTTGCTTCTTAGAATTGATAGATTGCGATTATTGCACTATTACAGACTGTGAACCTGTGTAATCAGCGCGTTATTTGACTCAGGTTTTCAGTTGCTAATTAGGTACACTCGGAGAGACGCTTTATTAGTCCTGCTAACTCGCAGTTTAGGTAGTAAGTTTATAATTCGTCCAGGTGCGTAGAACTGCCGAAATCCGTCCTGCTAGAGTTGGGTAAGTATCTGCGTTCATTTACTAATTACATACCGGTTAGATTTTAAACTTTCCCCTGTGTGGCAACCGTTCTTTGTTTTTAGGTTGTGTTAGGCTTCTATCTACCGCTTTGATTCTTAGAATTGATAGATTGCGATTATTGCACTATTACAGACTGTGAACCTGTGTAATCAGCGCGTTATTCGACTCAGGCTTTCAGTTGCTAATTAGGTACACTCGGAGCGACGCTTTATTAGTCCTGCTAAAGAACGTCTTTATCCACATGGGGACATTTCCCTCGCAGCATGTTACATTCACATTTACGAACAGACATTTATACCAAGATTCAATCATGACTGTGAGAAAGCCATCCACACACACGTTTGGCCTGTCCATGTGCTGCACGCTTGTATACACACAGGGCCAAGTGACTTGAAAGAATTGAGGAAATATTGGGTAGCATTGCTTTGGGGGGGGGAAGAAACAAGGTGTGGGGAAGTTGGACTGAAGTAGGGGGTAGATGATACTGCATACCAAAGGGAGAGGATGTAGCACAAAGGGTGTGATAAAAGGTCAATTTAACTGAGTGTGGTGGTAAACAATCAATCCTATCTGCAGCTGTCCCACTACAATGTGAGACACCTCAGAAGGGTAGAACTGTGGCTCCCATGTTTTCCAACAGGCATTAACACCGAAAAACTAAAAAGGAATACCATTCGGAAAGTAGCTGCATTACAGAGACATCATGGACATTTCACGTGTCTACTGTGATCGTACATAAAAAATAAGCTAAATAAGCTAGCACATGTTCTCGGTTTATACACTCGGTAAAACTAGTAAAACGTCACCAACATCAACTCCATTAGTGCTTTTTCACTGTCAGGAATGTCTAACGTTCATGTTTTCACTCCATTAACAGTGTATAATTCATATCATACCTGAAAAAGGGGAGAAGGATCACAATTGCAACTTAAGCAGTCTTTCCTCATAAGTGGCTTTATCTGGAATGAGGAAAAAGACCGCGATCCTCCTCTAGTGTATGGACGAAGGCATAAGCAATCGATCCGAAATTACTTTTAGAAGGCTTTCTTATAGATTACCGAAAAACAATTAAATGGAAATAAGTTACGTTTTTGGTTTTAACTTTTCTTAAACCAGCAGTGACTTTTAAGTAGTTTATCATGAATTCTTACAGTTTTAACCAATTTTCATGAATTTCTACCACGTACTCTTGTATAAAAGAACGATCTCAACAGTTTGAAAGAATGCCCAAACCTTACTCAAAATGCAACACATATGTACAATATATATGTAAACGTATTTAAATGTTTACACAATGCTTTGTGACATTTCCATACCCGAAAAAGAAGAGAAATCATTAAAGAAGCCTGGCTTAAAAAGGTAAAAATCATGCATACTGTATTTCAAATGCAATATAATATTTATGAGGTCATATAAAAAACAATAATGTACTCCCTAAAAAAAATACATTTATTACACCTTTTGTATGGTCATAGGTGCACACGCTACTGGAGAAAATTTTTGGTTCATTCAAAATCATTAAGAAACCCACTTCCTTACCTTTCATCAAGCGGCTAAACACAACCGTAAACTTGCCTCAACCCTCAGACTTACCGTTTTCCTAACCCTAAAAGGTAGGAGCTGAACCCTAGTTTGAGCCCTAAACCTTAATTGAAGCCATTGGTACCATTGAAAATTAATAAACCAATTTAAAATTGATGGAAAACAAAATAAATATCATGAATACAATAATGAAAATGTAAAATAATATATTCGAGGTCATTTAAGAAACACAAATGTTTTCCCTAAAACATATGCATTTATTAGACATTTTTGTATTGTCATAGGTATACGTTTGTAAGTTTATAGGCTAATTCGTCCATGTGCGTATTACTGCCGAAATCCGTCTTGCTAGAGTTGGATAAGTATCTGCGTTCATTTACTAATTGCATAACGCGTTAGATTTTAAACTTTTCCCTGTGTGGAAACTGTTCTTTGTTTTTAGGTTGTGTTAGGCTTCTATCTACCACTTTGCTTCTTAGAATTGATAGATTGCGATTATTGCACTATTACAGACTGTGAACCTGTGTAATCAGCGCGTTATTTGACTCAGGTTTTCAGTTGCTAATTAGGTACACTCGGAGCGACGCTTTATTAGTCCTGCTAAAGAACGTCTTTATCCACATGGGGACATTTCCCTCGCAGCATGTTACATTCACATTTACGAACAGACATTTATACCAAGATTCAATCATGACTGTGAGAAAGCCATCCACACACACGTTTGGCCTGTCCATGTGCTGCACGCTTGTATACACACAGGGCCAAGTGACTTGAAAGAATTGAGGAAATATTGGGTAGCATTGCTTTGGAATACATGTTATTAAATTTCGGTGAGGCAAGATAGCCTATATTGTTTGTAGTACGGTAACTTGGCGTCATTTTGATATCAATACTTTTGAGTAACTTGGCATTTTTGTACGTTGAAAACGTGTTTTTTATGAGATACCATTTACGTGGACCGAGCTAGCTAGACAGCATGCACATTCCACGTGAACCTGTTGGGATATTAAAATGGCTGCCGCGGCCTAGCAAGCTAGCATGTATAGCTACCATGTGTTCTCCACAAATACACTCGGTAAAACGCGGCATTTAGTAATAAACTTCAAACAAAGGCAAGAAAATGAACATGTAACCCGCACGTCATTACAGCAAATAGGCATTAACACCGAAAAACTAAAAAGGAATACCATTCGGAAAGTAGCTGCATTACAGAGACATCATGGACATTTCACGTGTCTACTGTGATCGTACATAAAAAATAAGCTAAATAAGCTAGCACATGTTCTCGGTTTATACACTCGGTAAAACTAGTAAAACGTCACCAACATCAACTCCATTAGTGCTTTTTCACTGTCAGGAATGTCTAACGTTCATGTTTTCACTCCATTAACAGTGTATAATTCATATCATACCTGAAAAAGGGGAGAAGGATCACAATTGCAACTTAAGCAGTCTTTCCTCATAAGTGGCTTTATCTGGAATGAGGAAAAAGACCGCGATCCTCCTCTAGTGTATGGACGAAGGCATAAGCAATCGATCCGAAATTACTTTTAGAAGGCTTTCTTATAGATTACCGAAAAACAATTAAATGGAAATAAGTTACGTTTTTGGTTTTAACTTTTCTTAAACCAGCAGTGACTTTTAAGTAGTTTATCATGAATTCCTACCACGTACTCTTGTATAAAAGAACGATCTCAACAGTTTGAAAGAATGCCCAAACCTTACTCAAAATGCAACACATATGTACAATATATATGTAAACGTATTTAAATGTTTACACAATGCTTTGTGACATTTCCATACCCGAAAAAGAAGAGAAATCATTAAAGAAGCCTGGCTTAAAAAGGTAAAAATCATGCATACTGTATTCAAATGCAATATAATATTTATGAGGTCATATAAAAAACAATAATGTACTCCCTAAAAAAATACATTTATTACACCTTTTGTATGGTCATAGGTGCACACGCTACTGGAGAAAATTTTGGTTCATTCAAAATCATTAAGAAACCCACTTCCTTACCTTTCATCAAGCGGCTAAACACAACCGTAAACTTGCCTCAACCCTCAGACTTACCGTTTTCCTAACCCTAAAAGGTAGGAGCTGAACCCTAGTTTGAGCCCTAAACCTTAATTGAAGCCATTGGTACCATTGAAAACATTAATAAACCAATTTAAAATTGATGGAAAACAAAATAAATATCATGAATACAATAATGAAAATGTAAAATAATATATTCGAGGTCATTTAAGAAACACAAATGTTTTCCCTAAAACATATGCATTTATTAGACATTTTTGTATTGTCATAGGTATACGTTTGTAAGTTTATAGGCTAATTCGTCCATGTGCGTATTACTGCCGAAATCCGTCTTGCTAGAGTTGGATAAGTATCTGCGTTCATTTACTAATTGCATAACGCGTTAGATTTTAAACTTTTCCCTGTGTGGAAACTGTTCTTTGTTTTTAGGTTGTGTTAGGCTTCTATCTACCACTTTGCTTCTTAGAATTGATAGATTGCGATTATTGCACTATTACAGACTGTGAACCTGTGTAATCAGCGCATTATTTGACTCAGGTTTTCAGTTGCTAATTAGGTACACTCTGAGCGACGCTTTATTAGTCCTGCTAAAGAACGTCTTTATCCACATGGGGACATTTCCCTCGCAGCATGTTACATTCACATTTACGAACAGACATTTATACCAAGATTCAATCATGACTGTGAGAAAGCCATCCACACACACGTTTGGCCTGTCCATGTGCTGCACGCTTGTATACACACAGGGCCAAGTGACTTGAAAGAATTGAGGAAATATTGGGTAGCATTGCTTTGGAATACATGTTATTAAATTTCGGTGAGGCAAGATAGCCTATATTGTTTGTAGTACGGTAACTTGGCGTCATTTTGATATCAATACTTTTGAGTAACTTGGCATTTTTTTACGTTGAAAACGTGTTTTTTGAGATACCATTTACGTGGACCGAGCTAGCTAGACAGCATGCACATTCCACGTGAACCTGTTGGGATATTAAAATGGCTGCCGCGGCCTAGCAAGCTAGCATGTATAGCTACCATGTGTTCTCCACAAATACACTCGGTAAAACGCGGCATTTAGTAATAAACTTCAAACAAAGGCAACAAAATGAACATGTAACCCGCACGTCATTACAGCAAATAGGCATTAACACCGAAAAACTAAAAAGGAATACCATTCGGAAAGTAGCTGCATTACAGAGACATCATGAACATTTCACGTGTCTACTGTGATCGTACATAAAAAATAAGCTAAATAAGCTAGCACATGTTCTCGGTTTATACACTCGGTAAAACTAGTAAAACGTCACCAACATCAACTCCATTAGTGCTTTTTCACTGTCAGGAATGTCTAACGTTCATGTTTTCACTCCATTAACAGTGTATAATTCATATCATACCTGAAAAGGGGAGAAGGATCACATTGCAACTTAAGCAGTCTTTCCTCATAAGTGGCTTTATCTGGAATGAGGAAAAAAACCGCGATCCTCCTCTAGTGTATGGACGAAGGCATAAGCAATCGATCCGAAATTACTTTTGAAGGCTTTCTTATAGATTACGAAAAACAATTAAATGGAAATAAGTTACGTTTTGGTTTTAACTTTTCTTAAACCAGCAGTGACTTTTAAGTAGTTTATCATGAATTCCTACCACGTACTCTTTTTATAAAAGAACATCTCAACAGTTTGAAAGAATGCCCAAACCTTACTCAAAATGCAACACATATGTACAATATATATGAACGTATTTAAATGTTTACACAATGCTTTGTGACATTTCCATACCCGAAAAAGAAGAGAAATCATTAAAGGCCTGGTTAAAAAGGTAAAAATCATGCATACTGTATTTCAAATGCAATATAATATTTATGAGGTCATATAAAAAAA
>NC_057939.1:33654128-33677480 GCF_018555375.3 Anguilla rostrata | reverse complement strand
TCTAGAAATTTTTTTTTCCGCCAACGCAAAGTCACTTTGTCTAAAGGGACGAACGTTTTGTAGCAGAGGGACATATGGTATAATGTATAACCAGGGAAAGGGTTCTTTTGAAACACACTTTTAGAGCAAAATTAACCCTTCATAAAATTTTTGGACACGTTTACTAGGTTGTGTGACGGTGACGGGAATCATAAAGCTAGCTGGCCACTTCGAGGGTCTTGGAAAAACGTTATATCTGCACTGCAAAACGCTCCATTTAAAAAGCAAGACAGGCTAGGGAGATTAATGTGATTGATTTATGGTTTTACGTTAAGTTTCAGCTCATTTTACCATTCAAATAAAAACATTTAACTGTCTGCAATTCAGAGTTTAATCTGTTACCTTAGATACGAACTCATAGACAAAGGATAACTTAATACGTGTTAGCCGACCCAAATTTCTGGAGTTAGCCCGGGACCTGAAGCTGCTGCCAGTGCATTTAGTAATAAACTTCAAACAAAGGCAACAAAATGAACATGTAGGCTAACCCGCACGTCATTACAGCAAATAGGCATTAACACCGAAAAACTAAAAAGGAATACCATTCGGAAAGTAGCTGCATTACAGAGACATCATGGACATTTCACGTGTCTACTGTGATCGTACATAAAAAATAAGCTAAATAAGCTAGCACATGTTCTCGGTTTATACACTCGGTAAAACTAGTAAAACGTCACCAACATCAACTCCATTAGTGCTTTTTCACTGTCAGGAATGTCTAACGTTCATGTTTTCACTCCATTAACTGTATAATTCATATCATACCTGAAAAAGGGGAGAAGGATCACAATTGCAACTTAAGCAGTCTTTCCTCATAAGTGGCTTTATCTGGAACTAGACAATTCCTGCAGAAATTGTGAAGTGTGGTTGCCGCCAACGCAAAGTCAACTTTGTGCTAAACGGAGCGAACAGTTTCTGTAGCATGAGCAGAGACATAGTATGGTATACATGATATAACATCACGGCAACGAGTTCATTTGCAACACACGTATTCAGAGCTAAATTAACCCTTCATCAATATTTGAGATCAGCGATTTACTCACGGTATGCTGTGACGAGTGACGGCGAATCATAAAGCTAGCTGGCCACTTCAGAGGGTCTTGGAAAAACGTTATATCTGCACTGCACAACCGCTCCATTTTAAAAAGCAAGACAGGGCTAGGGAGATTAATGTGATTGATTTATGGTTTTACGTTAAGTTCAGCTCATTTTTACCATTCAAATAAAAACATTTAACTGTGCTGCAATTCAGAGTTTAATCTGTTACCTTAGATACGAACTCATAGACAAAGGATAACTTAATACGTGTTAGCCGACCCAAATTTCTGGAGTTAGACCGGACCTGAAGCTGCTGCACACGTGCTGTTGACGGCGTTGTTCCAATTTTCATTACAGTCTGGCTTGTTTGAGAATTCCTTTATTCAGTAGGTGAGAGCATAAGCTTTCTAACCAGGTATAACAGCACGTCTATTTTTGGTTTTTTAATATCGTTTTTTTAGGTCAACCGAAAGTGCTGTCATTATCGCATTAAAGCCATGCACTCTTTGTTAGCACTAGCATTCTGACGAAACGTCGTCAACGAATTTGCGTAATATCTTGTGAAATACTATTATTATTTAGGAGTTCTGGGTATGCCTAAGCCATATGTCTGTTGATATACCTAGCTGACAGCGTTTTCATTTGTAATTTTAAATTTGGAAAACCGTTTTTATCGTGGTCACTTCCGCATTGCCCTATATGCTTTCTGATTGCTGCTGAGGACGAACAGTGGCCCGCATCACGTGTGCAAAGCCGACCAATGCTGTAACTTCACCGTTCGCATATGAATGACGCCACCTTCTCCATTCATTTCTATGGGGAAAAATTGGGCATAAAAATTCATATTTCTCAAAAACCGTGCAGCGAAACTTTCCACAAAGTAATAGCACACGATTCCCAAATAAGCCGGTCAATTTGACATATGGCACGTGTATGTGGTGCGAAAACTCTGGGAGGAGTAGCGGTCCAAAAAATGGGTGGAATAATAATAAATAAACTAGACAATTCCTGCAGAAATTGTGAAGTGTGGTTGCCGCCAACGCAGTCAACTTTGTGCTCAACGGAGTGAACAGTTTCTGTAGTATAAGCAGAGACAGAGTATGCTATACATGCTATAACATCACGGCAACGAGTTCATTTGCAACACATATTCAGAGCTAAATTAACCCTTCATCAATACTTGAGATCAGCGATTTACTCACGGTATGCTGTGACGAGTGACGGCGAATCATAAAGCTAGCTGGCCACTTCAGAGGGTCTTGGAAAAACGTTATATCTGCACTGCACAACCGCTCCATTTTAAAAAGCAAGACAGGGCTAGGGAGATTAATGTGATTGATTTATGGTTTTACGTTAAGTTCAGCTCATTTTTACCATTCAAATAAAAACATTTAACTGTGCTGCAATTCAGAGTTTAATCTGTTACCTTAGATACGAACTCATAGACACAGGATAGCCTACACACGTGCTGTTGACGGCGTTGTTCCAGTTTTCAGTACAGTCTGGCTTGTTTGAGAATTCGTTTATTCAGTAGCTGAGAGCATAAGCTTTCTAACCAGGTATAACAGCACGTCTATTTTTGTTTTTTTAATATCGTTTTTTTAGGTCAACCGAAAGCTATGTCATCATGTCATAGAACGTATTCGCTCTTTGTTAGCACTAGCATGCAAATACGCAAAGACGCTACATGTGACGAAACGTCGTCAACGAATTAGCGTAATGTCTCGTGAAATACTATTATTATTGAGGACTTCTGGTTATGCCTAAGCCATATGTTTGTTGATATACCTAGCTGACAGCGTTTTCATTTGTAATTTTTCATTTTGAATATCGTTCTTTCACTTCCGCAATCAGATATTTCCTATCCTGCCTGCTGAGACCGTAGAGCTGACCGCATCACGTGTGCAAAGCCGACCAATGCTGTAACTTCACCGTTCGCATTTGAATGACGTCACCTTCTCCATTCATCTCTATGGGGAAAAATTGGGCATAAAAATTAATATTTCTCAAAAACCGTGCAACGAAACTTTCCACAAAGTAATAGCACACGATTCCCAATGAAGCCGGTCATTTTGACATATGGCACGTGTATGTGGTGTGAAAACTCTGGGAGGAGTAGCGGTCCAAAAAATGGGTGGAATAATAATAAATAAATAAAGAATATGTGCTATAATAGTAGTGTGGTTGCCTTAAAGCAACCACACTAATGAGGAAATAGACCGCGATCCTCCTCTAGTGTATGGACGAAGGCATAAGCAATCGATCCGAAATTACTTTTAGAAGGCTTTCTTATAGATTACCGAAAAACAATTAAATGGAAATAAGTTACGTTTTTGGTTTTAACTTTTCTTAAACCAGCAGTGACTTTTAAGTAGTTTATCATGAATTCTTACAGTTTTAACCAATTTTCATGAATTTCTACCACATACTCTTGTATAAAAGAACGATCTCAACAGTTTGAAAGAATGCCCAAACCTTACTCAAAATGCAACACATATGTACAATATATATGTAAACGTATTTAAATGTTTACACAATGCTTTGTGACATTTCCATACCCGAAAAGAAGAGAATCATTAAAGAAGCCTGGCTTAAAAAGGTAAAAATCATGAATACTGTATTTCAAATGCAATAATATTTTGAGGTCATATAAAACAATAATGTACTCCCTAAAAAAAAAAACATTTATTACACCTTTTGTATGGTCATAGGTGCAACGCTACTGGAGAAATTTTTGGTTCATTCAAAATCATTGTGTGGCAACCGTTCTTGTTTTGAGTTGTGATGACTTCTATCTACACTTTGATTCTTAGTGCAATAATCGCAATCTATCAATTCTATTACGACTGTGAACTGTGTAATCAGCGCGTTATTCGACTCAGGTTTTCAGTTGCTAATTAGGTAAACTCGGAGCGACGCTTTATTGGACTGCTAACTCGCAGTTTACGTAGTAAGTTATAAGTGTGTTGTTGGTTGGTGTGGAGTGTTACAGGGGTGTTTTAGGTTGGTTGTTGGGACGTGTTGGTGGTTGTTAGGGATTGATTGGTGGTTGATGGGGAGTACTAAGTGGTTTCTAGAGGTTGATTGGTGTTGCTATGGAGTTACAGGGGTGTTTTCGGCGGTTGCTAGGGAGTTGATTGGTGGTTGCTAGGAGTACTAAGTTGTTGCTAGCGGGTGGATTGGTGATGCTATGGAATATTACAGGGTGTCTTTAAGTACTGGTGTGCTAAGTGTTCAGAGTTACAGTGTTGCTATGTGTTTGTGTTTAAACAGGGTGTTCAGTGGTTGCTAGAGAGATCTACGTGGTTGCTAAGGGATTGATTGGTGGTTGCTATGGAGAATTCCAGGGGTGTTACAGATGGTTGCTAGGGAGTACTAGGTGGTTGCTAGGGGGTTGATTGGTGGTTGCGATGGAGTGTTAAAGGAGTGTTGCAGGTTGTTGCTAGGGTGTTGATTGGTGGTTGCTATGGAGTGTTACAGGGGTGTTACAGGTGGTTGCTTGGGAGTACTAGGTGGTTGCTAGGGGGTTGATTGGTGGTTGCGATGGAGTGTTAAAAGAGTGTTACAGGTGGTTGCTAGGGGGTTGATTGGTGGTTGCGATGGAGTGTTAAAGGAGTGTTTCAGGTAGTTGCTAAAGAGTTGATTGGTGGTTGCTATGGAGTTTTACAGGGGTGTTTCAGGTGGTTGCTAGGGTGTTGATTGGTGGTTGCTATGGAGTGTTACAGGGGTGTTACAGCTGGTTGCTTGGGAGTACAAGGTGGTTGCTAGGGGGTTGATTGGTGGTTGCGATAGAGCGTTAAAAGAGTGTTGCAGGTTGTTGCTAGGGAGTTGATTGGTGGTTGCTATGGAGTGTTACAGGGGATGTTGCAGGTGGTTGCTAAGGAGTACTAGGTGGTTGTTACGGAGTTGATTGGTGGTTGCTATGGAGTGTAACAGGGGGTGTTGCAGGTGGTTTCTAGGGAGTACTAAGTGGTTGCTAGGGGGTTGATTGGTGGTTGCTATGGAGTATTACAGGGGTGTTACAGATGGTTGCTAGAGAGTACTAGGTGGTTGCTAGGGGGTTGATTAGTCGTTGGTGTGGAGTGTTACAGGGGTGTTACAGACGGTGGTTAGGGAGTTGATTGCTGGTTGCTATGGTGTGTTACAGGGAGGTTCCAGGTGAATGCTAGGATGTTGATTGTTGATTGCTATGAAGTATTCCAGGGGTGTTACAGGTGGTTGCGAGAGAGTACTAGGTGGTTGCTACGGAGTTGATTGGTGGTTGCTACGGAGTTGATTGGTGGTTACTATGGAGTGTTATAGGGGGTGTTGCAGGCGGTTGCTAGGGAGTACTACGTGGTTGCTAGGGGGTTGATTGGTGCTTGCGATGGAGTGTTACAGGGGTGTTACAGGTGGTTGCTAGGGAGTACTAGGTGGTTGTTACGGAGTTGATTAGTGGTTGCTAGGGAGTTGATTGGTGGTTACGATGGAATGTTATAGGGGGTGTTGCAGGTGGTTGCTAGGGAGTACTAGGTGGTTGCTAGGGGGTTGATTGGTGGTTGGTGTGGATTATTACAGGGGTGTTAGACGGTGGTACGGGAGTTGATTGGTGGTTGCTATGGAGTGTTACAGGGGTGTTACAGATGGTTGCTAGAGAGTACTAGGTGGTTGCTAGGGGGTTGATTAGTGGTTAGTGTGGAGTGTTACAGGGGTGTTCCAGGTGAATCCTAGGGTGTTGATTGGTGGTTGCTATGGAGTGTTACAGGGGTGTTACAGGTGGTTGCAAGGGGGTTGATTGGTGTTTGCGATGGAGTGTTACATGGGTGTTACAGGTGGTTGCTTGGGAGTACTAGGTGGTTGCTAGGTGGTTGATTGGTGGTTGCTATGGAGTGTTAAAGGGGTGTTACAGGTGGTTGCTAGGGAGTACTAGGTGTTTGTTACGGAGTTGATTGGTGGTTACTATGGAGTGTTATAGGGGATGTTGCAGGTGGTTGCTAAGGAGTACTAGGTGGTTGTTACGGAGTTGATTGGTGGTTGCTATGGAGTGTAACAGGGGGTGTTGTAGGTGGTTTCTAGGGATTACTAAGTGGTTGCTAGGGGGTTGATTGGTGGTTGCTATGGAGTATTACAGGGGTGTTCCAGATGGTTGCTAGAGAGTACTAGGTGGTTGCTAGGGGGTTGATTGGTGGTTGCTATGGAGAATTCCAGGGGTGTTACAGATGGTTGCTAGGGAGTACTAGGTGGTTGTTACGGAGTTGATGTGTTTAGTGTGGGTGTTGCATAGGTTGGTTGATTGTGTGGTTGCTGATGGAGTGTTTACAGGGTGTTACAGGTGGTTGCTTGGGAGTACTAGGTGGTTGCTAGGGGGTTGATTGGTGGTTGCGATGGAGTGTTAAAAGAGTGTTGCAGGTTGTTGCTAGGGAGTACTACGTGGTTGCTAGGGGGTTGATTGGTGGTTGCTATGGAGTGTTACAGGGGTGTTACAGGAGGTTGCTAGGGAGTACTAGGTGGTTGTTACGGAGTTGATTGTGGTTGTTATGGAGTGTAACAGGGGGTGTTGCAGGTGGTTTCTAGAGAGTACTAGGTGGTTGCTAGGGGTTTGATTGGTGGTTGCTATGGAGTATTACAGGGGTGTTACAGATGGTTGCTAGAGAGTACTAGGTGGTTGCTAGGGGGTTGATTAGTGGTTGGTGTGGAGTGTTACAGGGGTGTTACAGATGGTTGCTAGGGAGTACTAGGTGGTTGTTACGGAGTTGATTGGTGGTTGCTAGGGGGTTGATTGGTGTTTGCGATGGAGTGTTAAAGGAGTGTTGCAGGTTGTTGCTAGGGTGTTGATTGGTGGTTGCTATGGAGTGTTACAGGGGTGTTACAGGTGGTTGCTTGGGAGTACTAGGTGGTTGCTAGGGGGTTGATTGGTGGTTGCGATGGAGTGTTAAAAGAGTGTTGCAGGTTGTTGCTAGGGAGTACTACGTGGTTGCTAGGGGGTTGATTGGTGGTTGCTATGGAGTGTTACAGGGGTGTTACAGGAGGTTGCTAGGGAGTACTAGGTGGTTGCTAGGGGGTTGATTGGTGGTTGCTATTGAGTGTACAGGGGTTGCAGGTGGTTTCTAGAGACTGGTGGTTGCTAGGGTTGATGGTGGTGCTATGGAGTATCGGGGTTAAGATGGTTGCTAGAGTAAGGTGGTTGTAGGGTGATTAGTGGTTGGTGTGGAGTGTTACAGGGGTGTTACAGACGGTCGTTAGGGAGTTAATTGCTGGTTGCTATGGTGTGTTACAGGTGTGTTCCAGGTGAATGCTAGGGTGTTGATTGGTGGTTGCTATGGAGTGTTACAGGGGTGTTACAGGTGGTTGCTAGAGAGATCTAGGTGGTTGCTAGGGGATTGATTGGTGAATGCTATGGAGAATTCCAGGGGTGTTACAGATGGTTGCTAGGGAGTACTAGGTGGTTGTTACGGAGTTGATTGGTGATTGCTAGGGGGTTGATTGGTGTTTGCGATGGAGTGTTAAAGGAGTGTTGCAGGTTGTTGCTAGGGAGTTGATTGGTGGTTGCTATGGAGTGTTACAGGGGTGTTACAGGTGGTTGCTAGGGGGTTGATTTGTGGTTGCGATGGAGTGTTAAAGGAGTGTTTCAGGTTGTTGCTAAAGAGTTGATTGGTGGTTGCTATGGAGTTTTACAGGGGTGTTTCAGGTGGTTGCTAGGGTGTTGATTGGTGGTTGCTATGGAGTGTTACAGGGGTGTTACAGGTGGTTGCTAGGGAGTACTAAGTGGTTGCTAAAGAGTTGATTAGTGGTTGCTATGGAGTGTTACAGGGGTGTTACAGGTGGTTGCTAGGGAGTACTAAGTGGTTGCTAAAGAGTTGATTGGTGGTTGCTATGGAGTTTTACAGGGGTGTTACAGGTGGTTGCTTGGGAGTACAAGGTGGTTTCTAGGGGGTTGATTGGTGGTTGCGATGGAGCGTTAAAAGAGTGTTGCAGGTTGTTGCTATGGAGTGTTACAGGGGTGTTACAGGTGGTGTCTAGGGAGTACTAAGTGGTTGCTAGGGGGTTGATTGGTGGGTGCTATGGAGTATTACAGGGGTGTTACAGATGGTTGCTAGAGAGTACTAGGTGGTTGCTAGGGGGTTGATTAGTGGTTGGTGTGGAGTGTTACAGGGGTGTTACAGACGGTGGTTAGGGAGTTGATTGCTGGTTGCTATGGTGTGTTACAGGGAGGTTCCAGGTGAATGCTAGGATGTTGATTGTTGATTGCTATGGAGTATTCCAGGGGTGTTACAGGTGGTTGCGAGAGAGTACTAGGTGGTTGCTAGGTGCTTGATTAGTGGTTGGTGTGGAGTGTTACAGGGGTGTTACAGGTGGTTGCTAGGGAGTACTAGGTGGTTGTTACGGAGTTGATTGGTGGTTACTATGGAGTGTTATAGGGGGTGTTGCAGGCGGTTGCTAGGGAGTACTACGTGGTTGCTAGGGGGTTGATTGGTGCTTGCGATGGAGTGTTACAGGGGTGTTACAGGTGGTTGCTAGGGAGTACTAGGTGGTTGCTAGGGGGTTGATTGGTGGTTGGTGTGGAGTGTTACAGGGGTGTTACAGGTGGTTGCTAGGGAGTACTAGGTGGTTGTTACGGAGTTGATTAGTGGTTGCTATGGAGTACTAGGTGGTTGTTAAGGAGTTGATTGCTGGTTGCTATGGAGTGTTACAGGTGGTGTTGCAGGTGGTTGCTGGGGAGTTGATTCGTAACACTCCACACCAACCACAAATCAACCCCCTAGCAACCAACTAGTACTCCCTAGCAACCACCTGCAACACCCCTGTAACACTCCATAGCAACCACCATTCAACCCCCTAGCCATCCCCTAGTACTCCCTAGCAACCACCTGCAACACCCCCTGTAACACTCCATAATAACCCCCAATCAACTGCCTAAAACACACTTGTAAGACTCCATAGCAACCACCAATCAACACCCTAACAACCACCTGTAACACCCCATAGCAACCACCAATCAACTCCATAGAGACCACCAATCAACTCCCTAACAGCCGCTTGTAAAACTGCTGGAACAGTCTAAAACAACCACCATTGAACACCGTAACAACGACCTATAACAGTCCATACCATACAGCATTAAACTCCGTAATACCACCTAGTAATCCCTAGCAAGCACCTGTAACACCCCTGTAACAGTCCATAACATCCACAAATCAACACCCTAGCAAACTGCCAAAACTCTGCTTAAATACCTCCTAATACTACCTAGCTACCTGGAACACTACATGGAGACCACCAATCAACTTCCTAAAACACACCTGAAACAATCCATAGCAACCACCAATCAACTCCGTAACACACCTAGTACTCCCTAGCAACCACCCCCTGTAACACACCATAGCAACCACCAATCAACTCCGGAACAACCACCAATCAACTCCCTAACCACCATCTGTAACACCCCTGTAACACTCCATAGCAACCACCAATCAACTCCATTGCAACCACCAATCAACTCCGTAACAACCACCTAGTACTCCCTAGCAACCACCCGCTGTAACACTCCATAGCAACCACCAATTAACTCCGTAACAACCACCAATCAACTCCCTAACCACCATCTGTAACATTCCTGTAACACTACATTACAAAAACCATTCAACTCCTTAACAACCACCTAGTACTCCCTGGCAACAACCTGTAACACCCCTGTAACATTCCATAGCAACGACCACTCAACACCCTAACAACCACCTATAAAACTCCATAGCATCCACCAATAAACAGCCTATCAAACAGCCAATCAACTTCCTAACAACCACCTACTACTACCTAGCAACCACCTGTCACACCCCATAGCAACCAACAATCAACTCCCTAACAACCACCTTGTACACCCTAGCAACCACCTGTAACACCCCTGTAACACACCATAGCAAACACCAATCAACTCTTTATCAACCACTAGTACTCCCTAGAAACAATCTGTAACATTCCATATAAACCACCAATAAACACCCTAACAACCACCTGTAACACTTCAATCCAACCACCAATCAAACACATAGAACTCCCTAACAAAAATCTTTAACAACAGGTAACACTCTATAGCAACCACCATTCGGCACTCTAGCAACCACGTAGTACTCCCTAGCATACACCTGAAACACCCCGTAACACTCCATAGCTACCACCAATCATCTCCGTAACACCACTTTAGTACTCCCTAGCAACCACAGGAGTGTTACAGGTGGTGTTGCAGGTGGTTGCTAGAGAGTACTAGGTGGTTGTTACGGAGTTGATTGGTGGTTGCTATGGAGTGTTACGGGGGTGTTACAGATGGTGGTTAGGGAGTTGATTGGTGGTTGCTAGAGTTGATTGCTGCTTGCTATGGAGTGTTACAGGGGTGATCCAGGTGAATGCTACGGTGTTGACTGGTGGTTGCTATGGAGTGTTACAGGGGAGTTTCAGGTGGTTGCTAGGGAGTACTAGGTGGTTGTTACGGAGTTGATTGGTGGTTGCTATGGAGTGTTACGGGGGGTGGTTGCTAGGGAGTACTAGGGTTGATAGGGTTGTGTGAGTGTTACAGGGGTGTTACAGATGGTGGTTAGCGAGTTGATTGGTGGTTGCTAGGGAGTTGATTGCTGCTTGCTATGGAGTGTTACAGGGGTGTTCCAGGTGAATGCTAGGGTGTTGATTGGTGGTTGCTATGGAGTGTTACAGGGGTGTTACAGGTGGTTGCTAGTGATATCTAGGTGGTTGCTAGGGGATTGATTGGTGGTTGCTATGGAGAATTCCAGGGGTGTTACAGATGGTTGCTAGGGAGTACTATGTGGTCGCTAGGGGGTTTATTAGTGGTTGGTGTGGAGTTTTACAGGGGTGTTACAGATGGTGGTTAGGGAGTTGATTGGTGGTTCCAAGGGAATTGATTGCTGCTTGCTATGGAGTGTTACAGGGGTGTTCCAGGTGAATGCTAGGGTGTTGATTGGTGGTTGCTATGGAGTGTTACAGGGGTGTTACAGGTGGTTGCTAGTGATATCTAGGTGGTTGCTAGGGGATTGATTGGTGGTTGCTATGGAGAATTCCAGGGTGTTACAGATGGTTGCTAGGAGTACTATGTGGTCGCTAAGGGTTTATTAGTGGTTGTGTGGAGTTTTAAGGGGTGTTACGATGGTGGTTAGGGAGTTGATTGGTGGTTCCAAGGGAATTGATTGCTGCTTGCTATGGAGTGTTAAAGGGGTGTTCCAGGTGAATGCTAGGGTGTTGATTGGTGGTTACTATGGAGTATTCCAGGCGTGTTACAGGTTAGTTGCTAGAGAGTACTAGGTGGTTGCTAGGGGGTTCATTAGTGGTTGGTTTGGAGTGTTACAGGGGTTTTACAGGTGGTTGCTAAGGAGTACTAAGTGGTTGTTAGGGAGTTGATTGGTGGTTGCTATGGAATGTTACATCGGTGTTACAGGCGGTTGCTAGGGAGTACTAGGTGGTTGCTAGGGGGTTGATTGGCGGTTGAAATGGAGAGTTAAAGGAGTGTTTCAGGTTGTTGCTAAAGAGTTGATTGGTGGTTGCTATGGAGCGTTACAGGGGTGTTACAGGTGGTTGCTAGGGATTACTAGCAACAACCTAGTACTCCCAAGCAACCAGCTGTAACACCCCTGTAAAACTCCATTGCAACCACCAATCAACACCGTAGCATTCACCTGGAATACCCCTGTAACACTCCATAGCAACCAGCATCAACTCCCTAGCAACCACCAATCAACTCCCATACCACCGTCTGTATCACCCCTGTAACACTCCACACCAACCACTAATCAACCCCCTAGCAACAACGTAGTACTCCCTAGCATAAACCTGAAACTCCCCGTAACACACCATAGCTATCACCAATCACCTCCGTAACACCACCTAGTACTCCCTAGCTACCACCTCTAAGACCCCCTGTAACACTCCATAGTGACCAGCAATCAACTCCCTTACCACCATCTGTAACACCCCTGTAAGACTCCATAGCAACCACCATTCAAACCCCTAGCAACCACCTAGTACTCCCTAGCAACCACCTGCATCACCCCTGTAACACTCCATAGCAACCCCCAATCAACTGCCTAAAACAACCCGTAACACTCCATAGCAACCACCAATAAACACCCTAACAACGACCTGTAACAAAAGATAACATTCCATAGCAACCACCAATCAACTGCCTAACAACCACCAATCAACCCCCTAGCAACCACCTAGTACTCCTTAGCAACCACCTCTGTAACACTCCACACCAACCACTAATCAACCCCCTTGCAACCACCTAGTACTCTATAGTAACCACCTGTAACACCCCTGTAACACTCCATACAACCACCAATCAACTCCCTAACAACCACCTTGAACACCCCTGTAACACTCCATAGCAACCAGCAATGAACTCTCTCGCACCCACCAATCAACTCCCTAACCACCATCTGTAACACCCCTTTAACACTCCACACCAACCACTAATCAACCCCCTAGCAACCACCTAGTACTCCCTAGCAAGCACCTGTAACACCCCTGTAACACTCCACACCAACCACTAATCAACTCCCTAGCAACCACCTGTAACACTCCATAGCAATCACCAATCAATCCCCTAGCAACCACCTAGTACTCCCAAGGAACCAGCTGTAACACCCCTGTAACACTCCATAGCAACCACCAATCAACACCCTTGCATTCACCTGGAATACCCCTGTAACACTCCATAGCAACCAGCAATCAACTCCCATACCACCGTCTGTAACAACCCTTTAACACTCCAACCACTAATCAACCCCCTAGAAAACACGTAGTACTCCCTAGCATAAACCTGAAACACCCCGTAACACTCCATAGCTACCACCAATCATCTCCGTAACACCACCTAGTACTCCCTAGCAACCACAGGAGTGTTACAGGTGGTGTTGCAGGTGGTTGCTAGAGAGTACTAGGTGGTTTCTAGGGCATTGATTGGTGGTTGCTATGGAAGGTTACAGGGGTGTTTCAGATGGTTGCTAGGGAGTACTAGGTGGTTGTTACGGAGTTGATTGTGGTTGCTAGGGTTGATTGGTGTTGCGATGGATGTTACAGGGTGTTCCAGGTGAATGCTAGTGGGTTGATTGGGGTTGCTATGGAGTATTAAGGAGTGTTACAGATGTGGTTAGGGAGTTGATTGGTGGTTGCTAGGGAGTTGATTGCTGCTTGCTATGGAGTGTTACAGGGTTCCAGGTGAATGCTAGGGGTTGATTGTGGTTGCTAGGGAGTACTAGGTCGTTGTTACGGAGTTGATTGGTGGTTACTATGGAGTGTTATGGGGTGTTGCAGTGGTTGCTAGGGAGTACTAGTGGTGCTAGGGGTTGATGGTGGTTGGTGTGGAGTATTACAGGGTTGTTACAGACGGTGGTACGGGAGTTGATTGGTGTTGCTATGGAGTGTTACAGGGGTGTTCCAGGTTAATGCTAGGAGTACTAGGTGGTCGTTACGTAGTTGATTGGTGGTTGTAATGGAGTGTTACAGGGTGTACATATGGTGGTTTGGGAGTTGATTGGTGGATTACGGATATGATTGGTAGTTGTTAGGGAGGTGATTGGTGTTACATGAAGTGTATAGGCGTGTTGCAGGTGGATGCTAGGAGTACTAGGTGTCGTTAAGGAGTTGATTGCTGTTGTTATGGAGTGTTACAGGTGGTTGAGGTGGTTGCTAGGGAGTTGATTGGTAACACTCCACACCAACACTGTTACACTCCATAGCAACCACCATTTAACCCCCTAGCTATCCACTAGTACTCCCTAGCAACCACCTGCAACACCCCCTGTAACACTCTATAACAACCCCCAATCAACTGCCTAAAACACCCCGTAACACTCCATAGCTACCACCAATCATCTCCGTAACACCACCTAGTACTCCCTAGCAACCACAGGAGTGTTACAGGTGGTGTTGCAGGTGGTTGCTAGAGAGTACTAGGTGGTTTCTAGGGCATTGATTGGTGGTTGCTATGGAAGGTTACAGGGGTGTTTCAGATGGTTGCTAGGGAGTACTAGGTGGTTGTTACGGAGTTGATTGGTGGTTGCTAGGGGGTTGATTGGTGGTTGCGATGGAGTGTTACAGGGGTGTTCCAGGTGAATGCTAGTGGGTTGATTGGTGGTTGCTATGGAGTATTAAAGGAGTGTTACAGATGGTGGTTAGGGAGTTGATTGGTGGTTGCTAGGGAGTTGATTGCTGCTTGCTATGGAGTGTTACAGGGGTGTTCCAGGTGAATGCTAGGGGGTTGATTGGTGGTTGCTAGGGAGTACTAGGTCGTTGTTACGGAGTTGATTGGTGGTTACTATGGAGTGTTATAGGGGGTGTTGCAGGTGGTTGCTAGGGAGTACTAGGTGGTTGCTAGGGGGTTGATTGGTGGTTGGTGTGGAGTATTACAGGGTTGTTACAGACGGTGGTACGGGAGTTGATTGGTGGTTGCTATGGAGTGTTACAGGGGTGTTCCAGGTTAATGCTAGGGAGTACTAGGTGGTCGTTACGTAGTTGATTGGTGGTTGTAATGGAGTGTTACAGGGGTGTTACATATGGTGGTTTGGGAGTTGATTGGTGGATGTTACGGATATGATTGGTAGTTGTTAGGGAGGTGATTGGTGGTTACAATGAAGTGTTATAGGGCGTGTTGCAGGTGGATGCTAGGGAGTACTAGGTGGTCGTTAAGGAGTTGATTGCTGGTTGTTATGGAGTGTTACAGGTGGTGTTGCAGGTGGTTGCTAGGGAGTTGATTGGTAACACTCCACACCAACACTGTTACACTCCATAGCAACCACCATTTAACCCCCTAGCTATCCACTAGTACTCCCTAGCAACCACCTGCAACACCCCCTGTAACACTCTATAACAACCCCCAATCAACTGCCTAAAACACACCTGTAAAACTCCATAGCAACCACCAATCAACTCCCTAACAACCACCTAGTACTCCCTAACAACCGCTTGTAAAACTGCTGGAACAGTCTAAAACAACCACCAATGAACACCCTAACAACGAACTATAACAGTCCATACCATACAGCATTAAACTCCGTAATACCACCTAGTAATCCCTAGCAAGCACCTGTAACACTCCATAGCAACCACCAATCAACTCCGTAACAACCACCAATCAACTCCCTAACCACCATCTGTAACATTCCTGTAACACTACATTGCAACCACCATTCAACTCCTTAACAACCACCTAGTACTCCCTGGCAACAACCTGTAACACCCCTGTAACATCCTATAGCAACGACCACTCAACACCCTAACAACCACGTATAAAACTCCATAGCATCCACCAATAAACAGCCTATCAAACAGGCAATCAACTGCCTAACAATCAGCCAATCAACTTCCTAACAACCACCTACTACACCTGTAACACTCCATAGCAACCACCAATCAACTCCCTAGCAACCACGTAGTACTCCCTAGAAACCACCTGTAACACTCCAATCCAACCACAAATCAAACACATAGAACTCCCTAACAACCACCTTTAACAACAGGTAACACTCTATAGCAACCACCATTCGGCACCCTAGCAACCACGTAGTACTCCCTAGCATACACCTGAAACACCCCGTAACACTCCATAGCTACCACCAATCAACTCCGTAACACCACCTAGTACTCCCTAGCAACCACAGGAGTGTTACAGGTGGTGTTGCAGGTGGTTGCTAGAGAGTACTAGGTGGTTGTTACGGAGTTGATTGGTGGTTGCTATGGAGTGTTTCGGGGGGTGGTTGCTAGGGAGTACTAGGGGGTTGATTAGTGGTTGGTGTGGAGTGTTACAGGGGTGTTACAGATGGTGGTTAGGGAGTTGATTGGTGGTTGCTAGGGAGTTGATTGCTGCTTGCTATGGAGCGTTACAGGGTTGTTTCAGGTGGTTGCTAGGGAGTACTAGGTGGTTGTTACGGAGTTGATTGGTGGTTGCTATGGAGTGTTACGGGGGTGTTACAGACGATGGTTAGGGAGTTGATTGGTGGTTCCTAGGGAGTTGATTAGTGGTTGGTGTGGAGTGTTACACGGGTGTTACAGGTGGTTGCTAGGGAGTACTAGGTGGTTGCTGGGGGGTTGATTGGTGGTTGCTATGGAGTATTCCAGGCGTGTTACAGGTTAGTTGCTAGAGAGTACTAGGTGGTTGATTAGTGGTTGGTGTGGAGTGTTACAGGGGTGTTACAGACGGTCGTTAGGGAGTTAATTGCTGGTTGCTATGGTGTGTTACAGGTGTGTTCCAGGTGAATGCTAGGGTGTTGATTGGTGGTTGCTATGGAGTGTTACAGGGGTGTTACAGGTGGTTGCTAGGGAGTACTAGGTGGTTGCTAGGGGGTTGATTGGTGGTTGGTGTGGAGTGTTACAGGGGTGTTACAGGTGGTTGCTAGGGAGTACTAGGTGGTTGTTACGGAGTTGATTAGTGGTTGCTAGGGAGTTGATTGGTGGTTACGATGGAATGTTATAGGGGGTGTTGCAGGTGGTTGCTAGGGAGTACTAGGTGGTTGCTAGGTGGTTGATTGGTGGTTGGTGTGGAGTATTACAGGGGTGTTAGACGGTGGTACGGGAGTTGATTGGTGGTTGCTATGGAGTGTTTCGGGGGGTGGTTGCTAGGGAGTACTAGGGGGTTGATTAGTGGTTGGTGTGGAGTGTTACAGGGGTGTTACAGATGGTGGTTTGGGAGTTGATTGGTGGTTGCTAGGGAGTTGATTGCTGCTTGCTATGGAGCGTTACAGGGTTGTTTCAGGTGGTTGCTAGGGAGTACTAGGTGGTTGTTACGGAGTTGATTGGTGGTTGCTATGGAGTGTTACGGGGGTGTTACAGACGATGGTTAGGGAGTTGATTGGTGGTTCCTAGGGAGTTGATTAGTGGTTGGTGTGGAGTGTTACACGGGTGTTACAGGTGGTTGCTAGGGAGTACTAGGTGGTTGCTAGGGGGTTGATTGGTGGTTGCTATGGAGTATTCCAGGGGTGTTACAGGTAAGTTGCTAGAGAGTACTAGGTGGTTGCTAGGGGGTTGATTAGTGGTTGGTTTGGAGTGTTACAGGGGTTTTACAGGTGGTTGCTAAGGAGCACTAAGTGGTTGTTAGGGAGTTGATTGGTGGTTGCTATGGAGTGTTATAGGGGTGTTACAGATGGTTGCTAGGGAGTTCAAGATGGTTGTTAGGGAGTTGATTGGTGGGTGCTAGGGAGTTCATTGCTGGTGGCTATGGAGTGTTACAGGGGTGTTCACGGTGGGTGTTAGGGAGTTGATTGGTGGTTGTATGGAGTGTTACAGGGGTGTTACAGGTGGTTGCTATAGAGTGTTACGGGTTGTTTTAGGCAGTTGATTGGGGTTGCTATGGAGTGTTACAGGGGGTGTTGCAGGTGGTTGCTAGGGAGTACTAGGTGGTTGCTAGAGGGTTGATTGGTGGATGCTATGGAATGTTACCTGTCGTTACAGGTGGTTGCTAGGGAGTTGATTGGTAACACTCCACACCAACCAACAATCAATTCCCTAGCAACCAAGAATCAACTCTGTAACAACCACCTAGTACTCCCTAGCAACCACCTGTAAAACCCCTGTAATACTCCGCAGCAACCACCAATCAACCCCCTAGCAACCACCTAAAACTCCCTTGCAATCACCTGCGTCACCCCCTGCAACGCTCCATAGCAACCACCAATCAACTCCCTAGCAACCACCTATCAACTCCCTAATAACACCTTGCACTCCCTAGCAACCACCTGTAACACCCCATGTAACACTCCATAGTGACCAGCAATAAACTCCCTTGCAACCACCAATCAACACCCTTACCACCATCTGTAACACCCCTGTAAGACTCCATAGCAACCACCATTCAACCCCCTATCAACCACCTAGTACTCCCTAGCAACCACCTGCATCACCCCTGTAACATTCCATAGCAACCACCAATCAACTCCCTAACATCCACCAATTAACTCCCTAGCAACAACCTGCAACACTTTTTTAACAATCCATCGCAAGCACCCTAGCAACCACATATACTCCTTAGCAACCACCTGTAAAACCCCTGTAATACTCCGCAGCAACCACCAATCAACCCCCTAGCAACCACCTAATACTCCCTTGCAATCACCTGCGTCACCCCTGCAACGCTCCATAGCAACCACCAATCAACCCCCTAGCAACCACCTAGTACTCTCTAGCAACCACCTGTAACACCCCTGTAACACTCCATACAACAAGCAATCAACTCCCTAACAACCACCTTGAACACCCCTGTAACACTCTATAGCAGCCAGCAATGAACTACCTAGCACCCACCAATCAACTCCCTAACCACCATCTGTAACACCTCACACCAACCACTAATCAACCCCCTAGCAACCACATAGGATTCTCTAGCAACCACCTGTAACACACCTGGAATACTCCATAGCAAACACCAATCAAACCCCTAACAACCACCTAGTACTCTCTAGCAACCATCTGCAACACCCCTGTAATACTCCATAGCAAACAACATTCAACCCCTAGCAACCACCTAGTACTCCCTAGAAACCACCTGCAACACCCCCTGTAACACTCCATAGCAACCACCAATCAACTCCCTAGCAACAACCTGCAACACTCCTTTAACACTCCATCGCAACCACCAATCAACTCCCTAGCGACCACCAATCAACTCCGTAACAACCCCCTAGTACTCCCAAGCAACCATCTGTAACACCCCTGAAATTAGCAACCACAAATAAATGCCCTTGAAAACACCTAGTACTCTCTAGCAACCACCTGCAACACCACCTGTAACACTCCTGCTTGCTAGGGAGTACTAGGTGGTGTTACTGAGTTGATTGGTGGTAGCTATGGAGTGTTACGGGGTGTTTCAGGTGAATGCTAGGGAGTACTACGTGGTTGCTAGGGTGCTAAATGGTGGTTGCTGTAGAGTGTTACCTGTTGTTAAAGGTGGTTGTTAGGGAGTTCTAAGTATTTGATTGGTGTTTGTTTTGGAGTGTTACAGGTGGTTTCTAGGGAGTACTACGTGGTTGCTAGGGAGTTGATTGGTGGTTGCTATGGAGTGTTACAGGGGTGGTTGCTAAGGAGTACTAGGTGGTTGCTAGGGGGTTGATTGGTGGTTGCTATCTAGTATTCCAGGGATATTACAGGTGGTTGCTAGAGAGTACTAGATGGTTGCTAGGGGGTTGATTAGTGGGTGGTGTGGAGTGTTACAGGGGGTGTTGCAGGTGGTAGCTAGGGAGTTCACGGTGGTTGTTAGGGAGTTGATTGTGGTTGCTAGGGAGTTGATTGGTGGTTGGTGTGGAGTGTTACAGGGGGTGTTGCAGGTGGTAGCTAGGGAGTTCACGGTGGTTGTTAGGGAGTTGATTTGTGGTTGATAGGAAGTGTTACAGGGGTGTTCCAGGTGATTGCTATGGTGTTGATTGGTGGTTCTATGGAGTGTTACAGGGGTGTTACAGGTGGTTTCTAGGGAGTTGATTGGTTACACTCCACACCAACCACTAATCAACCCCCTGGCAACCAACTGTAACTCCTGAAATACTCCGCAGCAACCACCAATCAACCCCCTAGCATCCACCTAGTACTCCCTTGCAACGAGCCACGACACCCCCTGTAACGCTCCATAGCAACCACCAATCAACTCCCTAGCAACCACCTGTCAACTCCCTAACAATCACCTTGAACTCCCTAGCAACCAGGTCACACCCCCTGTAACACTCCATAGTAACCAGCAATCAACTCTATTGAAACCACAATAAACTCCCTAACCGCCATCGGTAACATCCCTGTAACACTCCGTAGAACCACCAATCAACACCCTAGCAATCACCTGCAACACTCCCTGTAACACTCCATAGCAACCACCAATTACCTCCCTAACAACCTCCTAGTACCTCCTAGCAACCACATATAACACCCCTGTAACACACCATAGCAAACACCAATCAACTCCGTAACACCACTTAGTACTCGCTAGCAACCACCTGTAACACCCCTGTAACAGTCCATAGCAACCACCAATAAAACACCCTAACAACCACCTGTAAAACTCCATAGCAACCACCAATCAACTCCCTAACATCCACCTAGTATACCCTAGCAATCACCAGTAACACCCCTGTAAAACTCCATAGCAACCACCAATCAACGCCCTAGCAACCACCTAGTGCGCCCTAACAACCACCTGTAACACCCCTGTAACAATCCATAGCAACCAATCAACTCCCTAGCTACCACCTAAAACACCCTGTACCACTCAATAGCAACCACCAATAAAACACCCTAACAACCACCTGTAAAACTCCATAGCAACCACCAATCAACTCCCTAACATCCACCTAGTATACCCTAGCATTCACCTGTAACACCCCTGTAACACTCCACACCAACCACTAATCAACCCCCTAGCAACCACGTAGTACTCTCTAGCAACCATCTGTAACACCCATGTAATACTCCATAGCAACCACCAATCAACCCCCTAGCAACCACCTAGTACTCCCTAGAAACCACCTGCAACACACCCTGTAACTCTCCATAGCAACCACCAATCAACTCCGTAACAACCACCTAGTACTCCCTAGCAATCACCTGGAACACCCCTGTAACACTCCATAGCAACCACTATTCAACACCCTAGCATTCACCTGGAACACCCCTGTAACACTCCATAGCAACCACCAAACAACCCCCTAGTAACCACCTAGAACTCTCTAGCAACCATCTGTAACACCCCTGTAATACTCCATAGCAACCACCAATCAACCCCCTAGCAACCACCGAGTACTCCCTAACAACCACCTGCAACACCCCCTGTAACACTCCATAGCAACCACCATTCAACACCCTAGCATTCACCTGTAACACCCCTGTAACACTCCACACGAACCACCAAACAACCCCCTAGTAACCACCTAGAACTCTCTAGCAACCATCTGTAACACCCAGTAATACTCCATAGCAACCACCAATCAACCCCTAGCAACCACCGAGTACTCCCTAACAACCACCTGCAACACCCCCTGTAACACTCCATAGCAACCACCATCAACCCTAGCATTACCTGTAACACCCTGTAACACTCCACACAACCACTAATCAACCCCTAGCAACCACCTAGTACTCTCTAGCAACCACCTGCAACACCCTGTAACACTCCATAGAGACCACCAATCAACTCCTAACAACCACCTAGTACTCCTAGCAACCACCTGAAACACCCCTGTAACACTCCATAGAACCACGAATCAACTCCCTAACAACCACCTAGTACTCCTAGCAATCACCTGGAACACCACTGCAACACTCCATAGCACCCACCATTCAAACACCCTAGCATTCACCTGTAACACCCTGTAACACTCCACACCAACCACTAATCAACCCCCTAGCAACCATTAGTACTCTCTAGCAACCATCTGTAACACCCTGTAAACTCCATTTCAACCACCAATCAACCCCCTAGCAACCACCTAGTACCCCTAAAACCACCTGCAACACACCCTGTAACACTCCATAGCAACCACCAATCAACTCGTAACAACCACCTAGTACTCCCTAGCATCACCTGGAACACCCCTGTAACACTCCATAGCAACCACCATTCAACACCCTAGCATTCACCTGTAACACCCCTGTAACACTCCACACAACCACTAATCAACCCCCTAGCAACCACCTAGTAGTCTCTAGCAACACCTGCAACACACCCTGTAACACTCCATAGAGACCACCAATCAACTCACTAACAACACCTAGTATCCCTAGCAACCACCTGAAACACCCTCTAACACTCCATAGAGACCACCAACCAACTACCAAACAACCACCTAGTACTCCCTAGAAACCACCTGAAACACTCCATAGCAACCACCAATCAACTCCTTAACGATCACCTAGTAGTCCCTAGCAACGCCTGTAACACCCTGTAACACTCCATAGCAACCACCAATCAACTCCCTAGCAACCACCTAAAACACCCTTGTACACTCAATAGCAACCACCAATCAACTCCCACAACAACCCACATAGTAACACTCCACTACAACCACCTGTAACAAACCCTGTAACACTACATAGCAACCACCAATCAAACCTCCCTTAACAACCCAATAACCTCCCTTAATCAACACACATACTCAGACACTATACTCCTAGCAACCACCTGTAACACCTCTGTAACACTCCATAGCGACCACCAATCAACTCCCTAGCAACCACCTAAAACACCCTGTACCACTCCATAGCAACCACCAATCAACTCCTTAACAACCACTTAGTACTCACTAGCAACCACTGTGACACTCCATAGCATCCACCAATCCACCCTCTAGCAACCACTTAGTACTCCCTAGCAATCACCAATCAACTCCCTAACAACCACCAATCAACTCCCTAGCAACCGCCTAAATCACCCCTGTAACTCTCCCTAGCAAACACCAATCAACTCCCTAACCACCATCTGTAACACCCCTGTAACACTCCACACCAACCACTAATCAACTCCCTAGCAACCACGTAGTACTCTCTAGCAACCACTGTAAACACCCTGTAAACCCCATAGCAACCACATCAACCCAGTAGCAACCACCTAGTACTCTTAGCAACACCTGCAACACACCCTGTAACACTCCATAGCAACCACCAATCAACCCAGTAGCAACCACCTAGTACTCTTAGCAAACACCTGTAACACCTCGTAACACATCCACCTAGCAACCACTAGTACTCCCTAGCAACCACCTGTAACACCTCCGTAAGATTCATTAACAACCACCAATCAACTCGCTAACAACCACCTAAACACCCAACAACACCTATACTCTCTAACAACCACCTGTAACACCTCTGTAACACTCCATAGCAACCACCAATAACTCTTAACAACAGCCATCAACTCCCTAGCAACCGCCTAAACACCCCTGTAACTCTCCATAGCAACCACCAATCAACTCCGTAACAACCACTAGTACTCACTAGCAACCACCTGACACTCCATAGCAACCACTAGTACTCCCTAGCAACCAATGCAACACCCTGTAATACTCCATAGCATCCACCAATCCACCCGATAGCAACAACTTAGTACTCCCTAGCAACCACCAACTCAACTCCCTAACAACCACCATCAACTCCCTAGCAACCGCCTAAAACACCCTGTAACTCTCCATAGCAACCACCAATCAACCCTCTAGCAACCACTTAGTAGTCCCTACAAACCACCAATCAACTCCTAACAACCACCTAAAACACCCCTGTAACACTCCACACCAACCAGCAACACACTTATACACTTACTACAAACTG
>NC_057939.1:33618894-33654028 GCF_018555375.3 Anguilla rostrata | reverse complement strand
TGCACTATTACAGACTGTGAACCTTTTAACGCTTTTTCCCACCAGGTTTTCAGTTCAATTTAGGTACCCCTCGAGCCCCCATTAGCCTTTAAGAACGCTTTATCCACATGGGGACGGGGTTTTTTATGGGGAATTCCCTTTACGTGACCGAGCTACTAGACAGCATGCACATTCCACGTGAACCTGTTGGGATTTTAAAAATTTTTCCCGCGCTTTAGCAAGCTAGCATGTCTAGCTACCATGTGTTCTCCACAAAACACTGCAAAACGCGGATTTAGTAATAAACTTCAAACAAAGGCAACAAAATGAACATGAAACCCCGACGTCATTACAGAAAAAAATGGGAAAACCCCAAAAACAAAAAGGAATCCCATTGAAAGTAGGTTACAGAGCCAGGGGTTTCAGGGGTTCTTGATGACAAAAAATGGTGTAGGGAAAAATGCTAGATTTGGTTTTCATGGTAAAACTAGTAAAAGTCCCCAAAAAACTTTAGGTTTTACGTGGTTCTAACGTTTGTTTTCATATTTAACAGTGTTTTTTATTTTTTTTTTTTTTAAAGGGTTTAGGAATAGGAAAAAGAGGATTTTGTGTTTCAAGGATGAAATGTCCAAAATTTTTTAGAAGGTTTCTATGATTCCCGAAAAACAATTTGGAAATAAGTTAGTTTTGGTTTTAACTTTCTTTAAACCCGCAGGATTTTAAGTGTTTTCTGAATTCTTACAGTTTTAAAAATTTTCAAAATTTCCAATTTTTGGGTATAAAAGAACGTCTAACAGTTTGGGGCCCCCAAATTTTAAAACAAACATATGTAAATAAAGTAAAGTTTAAAGTTTAAATGTTGTACATTTCCATACCCGAAAAAAAAGAAAATCATTTAAAGAAGCCTGGGGGGTAAAAGGGGGGTTTTTCATGTTATTGGTTCAGGAGTACGGGGTGGTCTTAAGGAGTTGATTGGTGTTTGTTGGAGTGTTTCAGGTGGTTCGGGGAGTATTAGGGGTTTTAGAGTTGATTGGGGTTTTGGGAGGTTAGGGGGTGTTACAGGTGTTGCTGGAGTACTGGGGGGTTTGTTAGGAGTTGATTGGTGTTGTTAGGAGGTTAGGGGGTGTTCGGTGGTTGTTAGGGAGACTAGGTGGTTGTTGGGGTTGATTGGGGGTTGCTTGGGTTAGGGGGTGTTACAGGTGGTTGGGGGGTTTGGGGGTTTTTGGGTTGTTGGGTTTCAGGAGTTTTTCGGGTTTTTGGGGGGGATTAGGTGGTTTTAGGGGAGGTGGTTTATGGAGGGGGGGTGTTACAGGTGTTCGGAGAAGGTGGTTGTAGGGGTTGATTGGGTTGTGGGGAGTTCAGGGTTTAAGGTGGTCAGGAAAAAAGGTTGCTGGGGGTTGATTTTTGTTGCTATGGAGTGTTACAGGGGGCAGGTGGTTGCTGGGGAGACATGTTTGGGAGTTGATTGGGGTTGCGGGGTGTTTCCAGGTGGGTGGAAGTACTAGGTGTTGTTAGGAGTTGTTGGGGTGGTTAGGGTTTTACAGGGGCAGGTGTTGCAGGAATTGGTGGATGTTAGGGGGTTTTTGGGGTTGTTACAGGTTAGGGGGGTTTAAGGTTGCAAGGATATTGGTGGTTGCTAGGGAGTTGATTGGGTTGCTATGGAGTATTCCAGAGGTGTTACAGGTGGTTGCTAGAGAGTACTAGGTGGTTGCTAGGGGGTTGATTTGTGGTTGCTATGGAGTGTTACAGGGGACAGTTGGTTGTTAGGACCCCCAGGTGGTTGCTAGGGGTTGATTGGGGTTCTTGGAGGTTACGGGTTTTACAGGTGGTTGCAGGGGGCCCTAGGTGGTCGGGAGTTGATTTGTTTGCTTGGAGGTTTCAGGTGGTTTAGGAGACTAGGTGGTTGTTGAGAGTTGATTGGTGGTTCTATGGAGTGTTAGGGGGGTGTTACAGGGGTTGCTAGGAGTACTGGGGGGGTTTTTAGGAGTTGTTGGTTTGTTGGGGTGTTTCAGGTGGTTGCGGGGAGCTATGGTTGTTGGAGTTGTTTGGGGGGTTTTGGGGGTTCAGGGTGACAGGTGTTGTAGATATAGGTGGTTTTGGGGGTTGATTGGGTTGTTAAAGGGGCGGGGGTGTAACAGGTGGTTGAAGGAGAAAAGGGTTTTAGGGGGTTTTTTGGGGTTGCTATGGAGTTTTCCCAGGTGGTTGCGGGGGAAGTACTAGGTGTTGTTAGGAGTTGTTTGGGGTCCCATGGAGGTTCGGGGTGGGGTTTGCTGGGGTTTTCTAGGAGTTTAAAGGGGGTGTTGGTGGTTCAGGAGTGTTACAGGGTTTCCCCCCGGGGTTGTTAGGGTTATTGGGGTTGCTATGGAGTGTTAAGGGGTGTTCAGGGGTTTAGGGAGTACTAGGGGTTTTGTTAGGAGTTTTTTTGGGGTTGGTGGAGTTTACAGGGTTTTCAGGTGGTTCCTGGGGGGACTAGGTTTTTAGGAGTTGATTGGTTTGTTTGGAGGGTTACAGAGGTGTTACAGGTGGTTGCTGGGAGTACTAGGTGGTTGTTAGGAGTTGATTCGTGGTTAGAGTGTTACAGGGTTTGTTAAGGGGTGGTTGTTGGTTTTTGGGGGTTGCTATGGAGTATTCGGGGTTTTCAGACAGTTGTTAGAAGTACTAGGGGTTGTTGGGGAGTTATTGGTGGTTCATTGGGTAAAGTGTGTTTTAAGGTTTCGGGGGAGTTGATTGGTGGTTGCGGAGTGTTACGGGGGTGTTACAGGGTTGCAAAGATTCAGGTGTTTGTAGGGGTTAAAATGGTGGTTGTTAGGAGGAGGGGGGTGAAAAGGGGGTTGCAACGAGTTTAGGGGTTTTGGGGGTTGATTTGGTTCAGGAGAATTCCAGAGGTTTCGGGGGGTTGCGGGGGAGATAGGTGGTTGTGGGTTGATTTTTGTATGGAGTGTTACGGGTTTTACAGTGGTTGGGGGGAGTACAGGTGGTTTTGGGGTTGTTGGGTTTCATGGAGGTTTCAGGGGGCTAGGAGTATTACAGGGTGTTACAGACATTTGTTGAATACGGGTGGTTGTTGGGAGTTGTTTGGGGGGTCTCATGGAGGTTACGGGGGTGTTCGGGAGCTGGGGTTTGGGGGCGGGGATTTTTTGGGTTGCTATGGAGTTCCAGGGTGTTACAGGTGGTTGCTAGGAGTATAGGTGGTTGTAGGGGTTGTTTGTGGTTGCTTGGAGGTTACGGGGGGTTTTCAGGTGGTTGTTAGAGACAAGGTGGTTTTAGGGTGATTGGTGGTTGCTTGGGTTTTAAGGGTGTTACAGGTGGTTGTAGGGAGTACTAGGTGGTTTTTGGGGAGTTGATTCGTGGTTGTTAGAGGTTACAGGGTTTGTTACAGGTGGGTTTTTTGGGGGGAAAAAATAAAGACAGTTGCGGGGGGATGGGGGGGTTTGGGGTTAGGGGTTATTTGGTTGTATGGAGGTTAAGGGGGGTTAGGGGTTGTTGAGAGTACAAGGGTTGTTAGGAGTTGATTGGGGTTGTTGGGAGTGTTACGGGTTTTTTCAGGTTTGTTAGGTTGTTTGGTGGTTGCAGGAGTATTAAGGGTTTTACAGGTTGTTAGGAGAAGGTTTTCTGGGGTTGATTGGGTTGTTAGGAGTGTTACAGGGTGTTCAGGTGGTTGGGGGAGACTGGTGGTTGTTGGGGTTGAGGGGTTTTTTTGGAGGTTACAGGGTTTGTTCAGGGGTTTTTGGGGAGTACAGGTTCGTTAAGGAGTTGATTGGTTTCGGGGAGTTTTCGGTTTCAGAGAAGGTGGTTGTTAGAGAGTTGATTGGTGGTCCATGGGGTTTTACAGGGTGTTCGGTGATTGCTAGGAGTCAGGTGGAGGGGGAGTTGATTGGTGGTTGTTACGGAGTGTTACGGGGTGTTACAGGTGGTTGAAGGAGATTAGTGGTTGCTGGGGTTGATTGGTGGTTGCTATGGAGTTTCCAGGGTGTTACAGGTTTGCTAGGAGAATAGGTTGTAGGGGTTGATTTTGGTTGTATGGAGTGTTACGGGGTGTTACAGGGGTTGGGGGAGATAGGTTTGCGGGGTTGATTGGTGGTTTAGAGACCGGGGAGGTGTTACAGGTTTGCGGGGAGAGTAATAGGTGGTTGCTGGGGGTTGATTTGGGTTGCAGGGAGGTTACAGGGTGTTACAGTGGTTGTGGGAACGGGTGGTGTAGGGGTTGATTGGTTTTTCTAGGGAGTTTTTAGGGGGTTTTTAGGGGTTGTGGGGTTGTTTTGGGGTTTTTTGGGGGATTTTCCCCAGGGTGTTACGGGTGGTTGTGGGAGAAATGGTGGTTGCTGGGGGTTTTTTGTGGTTGTTGGAGTGTTCAGGGTGTTACAGGGGTTTTTGGGGAAAAAGGTGGTTTAGGGTATTGGTGGTTTAGGAGGTTACAGGGTGTTCGGGGGGCTGGGGTAAGGGGGTTGTTGGGATTGTTGGGGGTTAAGGTTACAGGGGTTTTACAGGGGTATTTTGGGGTCTAACAACCACCTGTAACACCCCTGTAACAACCACCAATCAACCCTCTAGCAACCAACTAGAACTCTTAGCAACCACCAGCACACCCTCTATAACACTCCATAGAACCACCAATCAACTCCCTAGCAACCACTAAAACACTTTGTACCACACAATAGCAACCACCAAACAAGTCCTCAAAACCACCTATTACTCCCTAGCAAACTCCTGCAAGCACCAAAGACCCTAACAACCACCTGAAACACTCCATAGAGACCACCAATCAACGCCCTAGCAACCACATAGTGCTCCCTAACAACCACCTGTAACACCCCTGTAACAACCACCAATCAACCCTCTAGCAACCAACTAGAACTCTCTAGCAACCACCAGCTACACCCTCTATAACACTCCATAGCAACCACCAATCAACTCCCTAGCAACCACCTAAAACACTTTGTACCACACAATAGCAACCACCAAACAAGTCCTCAAAACCACCTATTACTCCCTAGCAAACTCCTGCAAGCACCAAAGACCCTAACAACCACCTGAAACACTCCATAGCAACCACCAATTAACTCCGCAACAACCACCTAGTACTCCCTAAAAACCGCCTGTAACACCTCTGTAACACTCCATAGCAAACACCAATCAACCACATAGTGCTCCCTAACAACCATCTGAAACACCCCGTAACACTCCATAGCAACCACCAATCAACCCCCTAGCAACCACCTAGAACTCTCTAGCAACCATCTCAAACACCAATGTAATACTCCATAAGAACCACCAATCAACCCCCTAGCAACCACCAAGTACTCCCTAGCAACAACCTGCAACACTGCTTTAACACTCCATCGCAACCACCAGTCAACCCGGTAGCAACCACCTAGTACTTCCTAGAAACCACCTGCAACACCACCTGTAACACTCCATAGCAACCACCAAACACCCTAACAACCACCTGTAACACTCCATAGAGACCACCAATCAACCCCCTAACAACCAACTAGTACTCCCTAGCAACCACCTGTAACACATCTGTAACACTCCATAGCAACCACCAATCAACTCCCTAACATCCACCTAGTACACCATAGCAATCACCTGTAACACCCCAGGAACACTCCATAGAGACCACCAATGAACCCCTAGTTCTCCTAAACCACCTGAAACACCCTGAAACACTCCATAGAGACCACCAATCAACTCCCTAACAACCACCTAGTACTCCCTAGCAACCACCTGCAACACCACCTGTAAACACTCCATAGCAACCACCAAACACACTAACAACCACCTGTAAAACTCCATAGCAACCACCAAGCAACTCCCTATCATCCACCTAGTACACCCTAGCAATCACCTGTAACACACCTGTAACACTCCCTAGAGACCAACAATCAACCCCTTAACAACCACCAATACTCCCTAGCAACTACCTGTAACACCCCGTAACACTCCACAGAGACCACCAATCAACTCCCTAACAACCACCTAGTACTCCCTAGCAACCACCTGAAACACTCCATAGCAACCAGCAATCAACTCCTTAACGATCACCTAGTACTCCCAGCAACCACCTGCAACACCACCTGTAACACTCCATAGCAACCACCAAACACCCTAACAACCACCTGTAAAACTCCATAGCAACCACCAATAAACTCCCTAACATCCACCTAGTACACCCTAGCAATCACCTGTAAGACCCATGTAACACACCATAGACACCATCAATCAACCCCCTAACAACCACCTAGTACTCCCTAGCAACTACCTGTAACACCCCTGTAACACTCCATAGAGACCACCAATCAACCCCCTAACAACCACGTAGTACTCCCTAGCAACCACCTGTAACACCTCTGTAACACTCCATAGCAACCACCAATCAACGCCCTAGCAACCACAGAGTGCTCCCTAACAACTGCCTGTAACACCTCTGTAATTCTCCATAGCAACCACCAAACACCCTAAAAACCACTTGTAACAAACCCTGTAACACTCTACAGCAACCACGAATCAACTCTCTAACACCCACCTAGTACTCCCTAGCAACCACCTGAAACACTCCATAGCAATCACCAATCAACTCCTTAACGATCACCTAGTACTCCCAGCAACCACCTGTAACACTTCTGTAACACTCCATAGCACCCACCAATCAACGCCTTAGCAACCACCTTGTGCTCCCTAACAACCACCTGTAACACCCCTGTAACACTCCATAGCAACCACCTAAAACACTTTGTACCACACAATAGCAACCACCTATCAACTCCTCATCAACCACCTATTACTCCCTAACAACCGCCTGTAACACCCAGTAACACTCCATAGCAATCACCAAACTCCCTAACAACCACCTCTAACACTCCATAGAGACCACCAATCAACTCTCTAACAACCACCTAGTACTCCCTAGCAACCACCTGAAACACTCCATAGCAAACACCAATCAACTCCTTAACGACCACCTAGTACTCCCTAACAACCACCTGTAACAAACCCTGTAACACTCTACAGCAACCACGAATCAACTCCCTAACAACCACCTAGTACACTTTGTACCACACAATAGCAACCACCAAACAAGTCCTCAAAACCACCTATTACTCCGAACAATTGCCTGCAACACCTCTGTAACACTCCATAGCAACCACCAAACTCCCTAACAACCACCTGTAACACTCCATAGCAACCACCAATCAACTCCCTAACAACCACCTAGTACTCCCTAGCAAACACCTGAAACACTCCATAGCAACCACCAATCAACTCCTTAACGACCACCTAGTACTCCCAAGCAACCACCTGTAACAACTCCCTGATAGGGAGTTGATTGCTGGTTGCTATGGAGTGTTACACGTGTGTTCCAGGTGAATGCTTGGCTGTTGATTGGTGGTTGCTATGGAGAGTTACAGGGGTGTTACAGGTGGTTGCTAGGAAGTACTAGGTGGTTGCTGGTGGTTGATTGGTGGTTGCTATGGAGTATTACTGGGGTGTTACAGATGGTTGCTAGAGAGTACTAGGTTGTTGCTAGGGGGTTGATAAGTGGTTGGTGTGTAGTGTTACAGTGGTGTTACAGACGGTGGTAAGGCAGTTGATTGGTGGTTGATAGGGAGTTGATTGCTGGTTGCTATGGAGTGTTACACGGGTGATCCAGGTGAATGCGAGGGTGTGGATTGGTGGTTGCTATGGAGTGTTACAGGTGGGTGCTAAGGAGTTGATTGGTGGTTGTTACGGAGTTGATTGGTGGGTGTTAGGGAGTTGATCGGTGGATACTATGAAGTGTTATAGGGGTTGTTGCAGGTGATTTCTAGAGAGTTCTAGTTTGTTGCTAGGGGTTGATTGGTGGTTGTTGTGGAGTGTTGCAGGGTGTACAGATGGTGGTTAGGAGTTGATTGATGGTTGCTATGGAGTATTAAAGGGGTGTTACAGATGTTTTCTAGGGAGTACTAGTTGGTTCCTAGGGGGTTAATTGATGGTTGCTATGGAGTGTTAGAGGTGGTGTTGCAGGTGGTTGCTAGGAGTACTATCTGGTTACTAGGTGGTTGATTTGTGGTGCTATGAAGTATTACAGGGTGTTACAGATGGTTGGTAGAGAGTACTAGGTGGTTTTATGGAGTTGATTGGTGGTTGCTAGGAGTTGATTGGTGTTACTATGGAGTGTTATAGGGGTGTTGCAGGTGGTTGCTAGGGAGTACTAGGTGGTTGTTACGGAGTTGATTGGTGGTTGCTATGAGTGTTACAGGGGATGTCGAAGGTGGTTTCTAGGGAGTACTAGGTGGTTGCTGGTGGTGTATTGGTGGTTGCTATGGAGGATTACTGGGTGTTACAGATGGTTGCTAGAGAGTACTAGTGGTTGCTAGGGGTTGATTAGTGGTTGGTGTGGAGTAATACAGGGGTTACAGACGGTGGCAAGGAGTTGATTGGTGGTTGTTAGGGAGTTGATTGCTGGTTGCTATGGAGTATTACGGGGTGTTACGGACGGTGGCAAGGAGTTGATTGGTGCTTGTTTGGGAGTTGATTGCTGGTTGCTATGGAGTGTTACAGGGTGTTCCAGGTGAATGCAGGGTGATATGTGGTTGCTATGGAGTACTTGGTGGTTGTTACGAGTTTATTGGTGTTTGTGTTTGCTATGGAGTGTTACGGGGTGGTTGCAGAGGAGTACTAGATGGATGCTAGGGGGTTGATTGGTGGTTGCTATGGAGAAATACAGGGGTGTTACAGGTGGTTGCTATGGAGTACTTGGTGGTTGTTAGGGAGTTGATTGGTGTTTGCTATGGAGTGTTACGGGGTGGTTGCAGAGGAGTACTAGATGGATGCTAGGGGGTTGATTGGTGGTTGCTATGGAGTAATACAGGGTCTTACAGCGGTTGCTAGAGAGTACTAGGTGGTTGCTAGGGTTTGATTAGGGTTGGTGTGGAATGTTTCAGGAGGTGTTACAGGTGGTTGATAGGGAGTTCAAGGTGGTTGTTAGGCAGTTGATTTGTGGTTGATAGGAGTGTTACAGGGTGTTCCAGGTGGTTGCTAGGAGTACTAGGTGGTTCCTACGGAGTTGATTGGTGGTTGCAATGCAGTGTTAGAGGGGTGTTACAGAGTTGATTGATGGTTGTTACGGAGTTAATTGGTGATTGCTAGGGAGTTGATTGGTGGTATCTATGAAGTGTTATAGTGCGTGTTGCAAGTGGTTGCTATGGAGTACTAGGTGGTTGCTAGGGAGTACTAGGTGGATATTACGGAGTTGATTGGTGGTTGCTATGGAGTGTAACCGGGTTGTTGCTAAGGAGTCCTAGGTGGTTGCTAGGGGGTTGATTGGTGGTTGCTATGGAGTAATACAGGGGTCATACAGACGGTTGCTAGAGAGCACAAGGTGGTTACTAGGCGGTTGATTAGTGGTTGGTGTGGAATGTTACAGGGGGTGTTACAGGTGGTTGATAGGGAGTTCAAGGTGGTTGTTAGGCAGTTGATTTGTGGTTGATAGGGAGTGTTACAGGGGTATTCCAGGTGATTTCTAGGGTGTTGATTGGTGGTTGCAATGGAGTATTCCAGGGGTGGTACAGGTGGTTGCTAGGGAGTTCTAGGTGGTTCTTACGGCGTTGATTGGTGGTTGCAATGCAGTGTTACAGGGCAACTCCCTAGCAACCACCTGTAACACCCCTGTAACACTCCATAGAGACCACCAATCAACTCTCTAACAACCACCTAGTACTCCCTAGCAACCACCTGAAACACTCCATAGCAAACACCAATCAACTCCTTAACGACCACCTAGTACTCCCTAGCAACCACCTGTAACACCCCCGTAACACTCCATAGCAACCACCAATCTACGCCCTAGAAACCACCTTGTGCTCCCTAACAACCACCTGTAACACCCCTGTAACACTCCATAGCAACCACCAATCAACTCCCCTAGCAACCACCTAATACTCCGTTGCAACCACCTGTAACACCCCTGTAACACTCCGTAACAACCACCAATCAACTCCCTAACATCCACCTAGTACTCCCTAGCAATCACCTGTAACACCCCTGTAACACTCCATAGAGACCACCAATCAACTCTCTAACAACCACCTAGTACTCCCTAGCAACCACCTGAAACACTCCATAGCAAACACCAATCAACTCCTTAACGACCACCTAGTACTCCCTAGCAATCACCTGTAACACCCCTGTAACACTCAATAGCAACCACCAATCAACGCCCTAGCAACCACCTAGTGCTCCCTAACAACCACCTGTAACACCCCTGTAACACTCCATAGCAACCACCAATCAACTCCCCAACAACCACCTAGTACTCCGTTGCAACCACCTGTAACACCCCTGTACACACCTCCCTAAATCCACTAGTACCCTAGCAACACCTGTACACCCTGTACACTCCTAACCACATCAACTCCTAACACCACCTAGTACTCCCTAGCAACCACCTGAAACACTCCATAGCAAACACCAATCAACTCCTTAACGACCACCTAGTACTCCCTAGCAACCACCTGTAACACCCCTGTAATACTCCATAGCAACCGCCAAACAACCTAACAACCACCTGTAACAAACCCTGTAACACTCTACAGGAACCACGAATCAACTCCCTAACAACCACCTAGTACTCCCTAGCAACCACCTGTAACACCTCTGTAACATTCCATAGCAACCACCAATTAACTCCCTAACAACCACCTAGTACTCTCTAGCAACCACCTGCAACACACACTGTAACACTCCATAGCAACCACCAATCAACTCCTTAACGATCACCTAGTACTCCCTAGCAACCACCTGTAACACCCCTGTACCACTCCATAGCAACCACCAATCTACGCCCTAGAAACCACCTTGTGCTCCCTAACAACCACCTGTAACACCCCTGTAACACTCCATAGCAACAACCTTCTACAACCACTGTAACACCACTCCTAGCACCAACTCCTACAACCTACTCTCAACCACTGTAACACCGTAACTAACCAATCAACCTAACACCTGTACTCCCTACAATCACCTGTACACCCTGACACTCATAAACCACCAATAACTCCTAAACCCCTACAACCGAAACTCATAGCAACACATAATCCAACACCTAGTACCCAAACTGACACCTAAACTCTAGCACCACCAAAACCCTAAAACCATTAACAACCTGTAACACTTACAACACAACAACCCACAACCACCTATACCTGCAACCACTGTAACACCTGTAAACTCATAGACACCAATCAACTCCCTAACAAACCACTCTGAACACTCTACAAACCCTCAACCCTAACACCAACAACCCAAAACCCTAACAACACCTGCAACCCTGTAACACCCGTAACACTCTAGAACACAACAACCCTACAATCCCCCACCACCTGTAACACCCTAGCACCACAATAATCCTAAAACCTATACTCCTAGCAACCACCTGAACACCTAGCACCACCAATCAACTCCTAACAACCTATTCCTGCACCACTGTAACACCCTGTACACTCCATACAACACCAATACCCTAACACCTGTCCCCTACAACACCAACACCCTGTAACACTCCATACAACCACACACCTAAACCACCTAGAACCCCAACTCTAGCAACACCACAATCCTAAACACTATACTCTGCAACCACCAACAACTCACCCACAACAACCATATACTCCCTAACAATACAACCACAGAACCCCTAACACCTGAAACACCATCACCCACACCACCAGTACTCCCTAAACCTGTAACACCCTTAACACTATCCCTAAACCACCAATCAACCCCTACAACCACTTCTCCCTACAACACTGAACACCCTAGCAACACCAATAATCCAACAACCACCTAACTCCTGCAACCACTGTAAACCCTGTAACACCTAAACACCAACCCCAACACCCTACCCTACAACCGTACCCATCCAACAACCAACCTGTAACACCCCTGAAACATCCATAGCAACACAACTCCTAAAACCTATTCCCTAGCACCTTAACCCTCAAACCACCAATCAACCCTAACACTGCTCCTAACACCTAACCCTTACAACCACACTCCAACACCACTAACCTAAAACGGTACACCCTGAATCCCTCACCACCAACAACACAACCTTACAACCTAACCTCAAGCAACAATCATCTAACACTATCTGCCCGTACCTACATCCAAGCAACCAACAACCCTAACCACAACACTGACCCCATAGCAACCACCATCAACTCCTACACCCATCCTCCTACAGAACCACCGTAACACCCCTTAAACTCCAACACAACACCAATCAACCCTGAACCACCTAGTACTCCTACAACCACCTGCAACACACCCTGTAACACCAACCCATACAACCACAATCCACACCCGTAACACCCACCTATACTCCCTAGCAACCACCTGTAACACCCCTCACACCATCATGCAAACACCAATCAACTCCTTAACAACCACTTATACCCACTAGCAACCACCGTAACACTCCTAGCACCACACCACCCTCAACCACCTAACCTACAAACCCCAATCCCAACCCCTAACAACCACCTCAACCCCTAGAACCCCTAAACCCCCTGTACCTCCATAGCAACACCAATAACCCTACAAACCCTTAACCCTTATTCCCAACACCAATCAACTCCCCTAAACCACCATACTCCTGCACCACCTGTCACCCCTGTACACTCCTACAACCACCAATCAACTCCTAACAACCACCTATACTCCCTAGCAACCACCTGTAACACCCTGTAACACTCAATAGCAACCACCAATCACAACCCCTACGTCAACCCTATGACTACCAACAACCACCTAACACCCCTGAAACTCCATAGCAACCACAATAACTCCTAGAAACACATCAAAACCAACTGTAACCACCTCAACTACAACCACCAATCAACTCCCTAGAAACCACCTAGTACTCCCTAACAACTGTCTGTAACACCTCTGTAATACTCCATAGCAACCACCAAACAACCTCAACAACCACCTGTACAAACCCTGTAACACTCTACTGCACCCGTCAAACTCCATACAACCACCAGTACCCTAGCAACCACCTGTAACACCTCTTTAACACTCCATAGCAACCACCAATCAACTCCCTAACAACCACCTAGTACTCCCTAGCAACCACCTGTAACACCCTGTAACACTCCATAGCAACCACCAATCAACTCCCTAACAACCACCTAGTACTCCCTAGCAACCACCTGTAACACTGTACACTCCATAGCAACCACCAATCAACTCCTAAAACCACCTAGTACTCCAGAACCACCTGAACACCCCTGTAACACTCCACAGCAACCACCAATCAACTCCGTAACAACCACCTAGTACTCCCTAGCAACCACCTGTAACACCCCCTGTAACACTCCATGGCAAACACCAATCAACTCCTTAACAAACAGCTAATCAACTCCTTAACAACCACTTAGTACTCACTAGCAACCACCTGTGACACTCCATAGCATCCACCAATCCACCCTCTAGCAACCACTTAGTACTCCCTAGCAACCACCAATCAACTCCCTAACAACCACCAATCAACTCCCAAACAACCACCAATCAACTCCCTAGGAACCGCCTAAAACACCCCTGTAACTCTCCATAGCAACCACCAATCAACCCTCTAGCAACCACTTAGTACTCCCTATCAACCACCAATCAACTCCCTAACAACCACCAATCAACTCCCGAACAACCACCTAAAACACCCCTGTAACACTCCACACCAACCACCAACACACTTATACACTTACTACGTAAACTGCGAGTTAGCAGGTCCAATAAAGCGTCGCTCCGAGTTTACCTAATTAGCAACTGAAAACCTGAGTCAAATAACGCGCTGATTACACTGGTTCACAGTCCGTAATAGAATTGATAGATTGCGATTATTGCAGCAAGACGGATTTCGGCAGTAATACGCACATGGACGAATTATAAACTTACAAACGTATACCTATGACAATACAAAAATGTCTAATAAATGCATATGTTTTAGGGAAAACATTTGTGTTTCTTAAATGACCTCGAATATATTATTTTACATTTTCATTATTGTATTCATGATATTTATTTTGTTTTCCATCAATTTTAAATTGGTTTATTAATGTTTTCAATGGTACCAATGGCTTCAAGGGCTCAAACTAGGGTTCAGCTCCTACCTTTTAGGGTTAGGAAAACGGTAAGTCTGAGGGTTGAGGCAAGTTTACGGTTGTGTTTAGCCGCTTGATGAAAGGTAAGGAAGTGGGTTTCTTAATGATTTTGAATGAACCAAAAATTTTCTCCAGTAGCGTGTGCACCTATGACCATACAAAAGGTGTAATAAATGTATTTTTTTTAGGGAGTACATTATTGTTTTTTATATGACCTCAAAAATTTTATATTGCATTTGAAATACAGTATTCATGATTTTTACCTTTTTAAGCCAGGCTTCTTTAATGATTTCTCTTCTTTTTCGGGTATGGAAATGTCACAAAGCATTGTGTAAACATTTAAATACGTTTACATATATATTGTACATATGTGTTGCATTTTGAGTAAGGTTTGGGCATTCTTTCAAACTGTTGAGATCGTTCTTTTATACAAGAGTATGTGGTTGAAATTCATGAAAATTGGTTAAAACTGTAAGAATTCATGATAAACTACTTAAAAGTCACTGCTGGTTTAAGAAAAGTTAAAACCAAAAACGTAACTTATTTCCATTTAATTGTTTTTCGGTAATCTATAAGAAAGCCTTCTAAAAGTAATTTCGGATCGATTGCTTATGCCTTCGTCCATACACTAGAGGAGGATCGCGGTCTTTTTCCTCATTCCAGATAAAGCCACTTATGAGGAAAGACTGCTTAAGTTGCAATTGTGATCCTTCTCCCCTTTTTCAGGTATGATATGAATTATACACTGTTAATGGAGTGAAAACATGAACGTTAGACATTCCTGACAGTGAAAAAGCACTAATGGAGTTGATGTTGGTGACGTTTTACTAGTTTTACCGAGTGTATAAACCGAGAACGTGCTAGCTTATTTAGCCGCTACAGCCATTTTTATGTACGATCACAGTAGACACGTGAAATGTCCATGATGTCTCTGTAATGCAGCTACTTTCCGAATGGTATTCCTTTTTAGTTTTTCGGTGTTAATGCCTATTTGCTGTAATGACGTGCGGGTTACATGTTCATTGTGTTGCCTTTGTTTGAAGTTTATTACTAAATGCCGCGTTTTACCGAGTGTATTTGTGGAGAACACATGGTAGCTAGACATGCTAGCTTGCTAGGCCGCGGCAGCCATTTTAATATCCCAACAGGTTCACGTGTAATGTGCATGCTGTCTAGCTAGCTCGGTCCACGTAAATGGTATCTCATAAAAAACACGTCCCCATGTGGATAAAGACGTTCTTTAGCAGGACTAATAAAGCGTCGCTCCGAGTGTACCTAATTAGCAACTGAAAACCTGAGTCGAATAACTCGCTGATTACACAGGTTCACAGTCTGTAATAGTGCAGTAATCGCAATCTATCAATTCTAAGAATCAAAGCGGTAGATAGAAGCCTAACACAACCTAAAAACAAAGAACGGTTGCCACACAGGGGAAAGTTTAAAATCTAACCGGTATGTAATTAGTAAATGAACGCAGATACTTACCCAACTCTAGCAGGACGGATTTCGGCAGTTCTACGCACCTGGACGAATTATAAACTTACTACCTAAACTGCGAGTTAGCAGGACTAATAAAGCGTCGCTCCGAGTGTACCTAATTAGCAACTGAAAACCTGAGTCAAATAACGCGCTGATTACACAGGTTCACAGTCTGTAATAGTGCAATAATCGCAATCTATCAATTCTAAGAATCAAAGTGGTAGATAGAAGCCTAACACAATGTAAAAACAAAGAACAGTTTCCACACAGGGAAAAGTTTAAAATCTAACGCGGTATGCAATTAGTAAATGAACGCAGATACTTGTCCAACTCTAGCAAGCCGGATTTCGGCAGTAATACACACATGGAGTTGATGTTGGTGACGTTTTACTAGTTTTACCGAGTGTATAAACCGAGAAAATGTGCTAGCTTATTTAGCCGCTACAGCCATTTTTATGTACGATCACAGTAGACACGTGAAATGTCCATGATGTCTCTGTAATGCAGCTACTTTCCGATTGGTATTCCTTTTTAGTTTTTCGGTGTTAATGCCTATTTGCTGTAATGACGTGCGGGTTACATGTTCATTTTGTTGCCTTTGTTTGAAGTTTATTACTAAATGCCGCGTTTTACCGAGTGTATTTGTGGAGAACACATGGTAGCTATACATACTAGCTTGCTAGGCCGCGGCAGCCATTTTAATGTCCCAACAGGTTCACGTGGAATGTGCATGCTGTCTAGCTAGCTCGGTCCACGTAAATGGTATCTCATAAAAAACACGTTTTCAACGTACAAAAATGCCAAGTTACTCAAAAGTATTGATATCAAAATGACGCCACGTTACGGTACTACAAACAATATAGCCTATCTTGCCTCACCGAATTTACATAAGATGTATTTCAAAGCAGTCCTACCCAATATTTCCTCAATTCTTTCAAGTCACTTGGCCCAGGGTGTATACAAGCGTGCAGCACATGGACAGGCCAAACATGTGTGTGGATGGCTTTCTCACAGTCATGATTGAATCTTGGTATAAAGTTTACGGTTGTGTTTAGCCGCTTGATGAAAGGTAAGGAAGTGGGTTTCTTAATGATTTTGAATGAACCAAAAATTTTCTCCAGTAGCGTGTGCACCTATGACCATACAAAAGGTGTAATAAATGTATTTTTTTTAGGGAGTACATTATTGTTTTTTATATGACCTCATAAATATTATATTGCATTTGAAATACAGTATTCATGATTTTTACCTTTTTAAGCCAGGCTTCTTTAATGATTTCTCTTCTTTTTCGGGTATGGAAATGTCACAAAGCATTGTGTAAACATTTAAATACGTTTACATATATATTGTACATATGTGTTGCATTTTGAGTAAGGTTTGGGCATTCTTTCAAACTGTTGAGATCGTTCTTTTATACAAGAGTATGTGGTTGAAATTCATGAAAATTGGTTAAAACTGTAAGAATTCATGATAAACTACTTAAAAGTCACTGCTGGTTTAAGAAAAGTTAAAACCAAAAACGTAACTTATTTCCATTTAATTGTTTTTCGGTAATCTATAAGAAAGCCTTCTAAAAGTAATTTCGGATCGATTGCTTATGCCTTCGTCCATACACTAGAGGAGGATCGCGGTCTTTTTCCTCATTCCAGATAAAGCCACTTATGAGGAAAGACTGCTTAAGTTGCAATTGTGATCCTTCTCCCCTTTTTCAGGTATGATATGAATTATACACTGTTAATGGAGTGAAAACATGAACGTTAGACATTCCTGACAGTGAAAAAGCACTAATGGAGTTGATGTTGGTGACGTTTTACTAGTTTTACCGAGTGTATAAACCGAGAACGTGCTAGCTTATTTAGCCGCTACAGCCATTTTTATGTACGATCACAGTAGACACGTGAAATGTCCATGATGTCTCTGTAATGCAGCTACTTTCCGAATGGTATTCCTTTTTAGTTTTTCGGTGTTAATGCCTATTTGCTGTAATGACGTGCGGGTTACATGTTCATTGTGTTGCCTTTGTTTGAAGTTTATTACTAAATGCCGCGTTTTACCGAGTGTATTTGTGGAGAACACATGGCAGCTAGACATGCTAGCTTGCTAGGCCGCGGCAGCCATTTTAATATCCCAACAGGTTCACGTGTAATGTGCATGCTGTCTAGCTAGCTCGGTCCACGTAAATGGTATCTCATAAAAAACACGTCCCCATGTGGATAAAGACGTTCTTTAGCAGGACTAATAAAGCGTCGCTCCGAGTGTACCTAATTAGCAACTGAAAACCTGAGTCGAATAACTCGCTGATTACACAGGTTCACAGTCTGTAATAGTGCAATAATCGCAATCTATCAATTCTAAGAATCAAAGCGGTAGATAGAAGCCTAACACAACCTAAAAACAAAGAACGGTGCAATCAGGATTCAGCTGTGCAGAACCCGCAGAAGTTCTCCTAGAGCGGGCTAAGTATCTGTTTTTTGCCATTAGTGTAGCTAGATTAGACTTCTACCCGTTTTGTAGCTTGCCCAGCATTAGTTTTGGTGTTTGTTTGTGAAGTGTAGTACCTTATTGGCCTCACTTGCTCTTAACTGACTGCATCAAGCAGGCATTGTGTGGAGCTAGTTAGCTGCTGGTTTGTGGGGGCAATTGCTTAGTCACCAGCTGCTTTTCATTTGCTAATTAGGGCTTGTAGTCTGGCTTGGAGCGACGCTATATTAGAACTGTTTGGAGTTAGTTGGTCAGAAAGTGCAATCAGGATTCAGCTGTGCAGAACCCGCAGAAGTTCTCCTAGAGCGGGCTATGTATCTGTTTTTTGCCATTAGTGTAGCTAGATTAGACTAGACTTCTACCTGTTTTGTAGCTTGCCCAGCATTAGTTTTGGTGTTTGTTTGTGAAGTGTAGTACGTTATTGGCCTCACTTGCTCTTAACTGACTGCATCGAGCAGGCATTGTGTGGAGCTAGTTAGCTGCTGGTTTGTGGGGGCAATTGCTTAGTCACCAGCTGCTTTTCATTTGCTAATTAGGGCTTGTAGTCTGGCTTGGAGCGACGCTATATTAGAACTGTTTGGAGTTAGTTGGTCAAAGTGCAATCAGGATTCAGCTGTGCAGAAGTTCTCCTAGAGCGGGCTAAGTATCTGTTTTTTGCCATTAGTGTAGCTAGATTAGACTAGACTTCTACCTGTTTTGTAGCTTGCCCAGCATTAGTTTTGGTGTTTGTTTGTGAAGTGTAGTACCTTATTGGCCTCACTTGCTCTTAACTGACTGCATCGAGCAGGCATTGTGTGGAGCTAGTTAGCTGCTGGTTTGTGGGGTAAATTGCTTAGTCACCAGCTGCTTTTCATTTGCTAATTAGGGCTTGTAGTCTGGCTTGGAGCGACGCTATATTAGAACTGTTTGGAGTTAGTTGGTCAGAAAGTGCAATCAGGATTCAGCTGTGCAGAAGTTCTCCTAGAGCGGGCTAAGTATCTGTTTTTTGCCATTAGTGTAGCTAGATTAGACTAGACTTCTACCTGTTTTGTAGCTTGCCCAGCATTAGTTTTGGTGTTTGTTTGTGAAGTGTAGTACCTTATTGGCCTCACTTGCTCTTAACTGACTGCATCAAGCAGGCATTGTGTGGAGCTAGTTAGCTGCTGGTTTGTGGGGGCAATTGCTTAGTCACCAGCTGCTTTTCATTTGCTAATTAGGGCTTGTAGTCTGGCTTGGAGCGACGCTATATTAGAACTGTTTGGAGTTAGTTGGTCAGAAAGTGCAATCAGGATTCAGCTGTGCAGAAGTTCTCCTAGAGCGGGCTAAGTATCTGTTTTTTGCCATTAGTGTAGCTAGATTAGACTAGACTTCTACCTGTTTTGTAGCTTGCCCAGCATTAGTTTTGGTGTTTGTTTGTGAAGTGTAGTACCTTATTGGCCTCACTTGCTCTTAACTGACTGCATCGAGCAGGCATTGTGTGGAGCTAGTTAGCTGCTGGTTTGTGGGGTAAATTGCTTAGTCACCAGCTGCTTTTCATTTGCTAATTAGGGCTTGTAGTCTGGCTTGGAGCGACGCTATATTAGAACTGTTTGGAGTTAGTTGGTCAGAAAGTGCAATCAGGATTCAGCTGTGCAGAAGTTCTCCTAGAGCGGGCTAAGTATCTGTTTTTTGCCATTAGTGTAGCTAGATTAGACTAGACTTCTACCTGTTTTGTAGCTTGCCCAGCATTAGTTTTGGTGTTTGTTTGTGAAGTGTAGTACCTTATTGGCCTCACTTGCTCTTAACTGACTGCATCAAGCAGGCATTGTGTGGAGCTAGTTAGCTGCTGGTTTGTGGGGGCAATTGCTTAGTCACCAGCTGCTTTTCATTTGCTAATTAGGGCTTGTAGTCTGGCTTGGAGCGACGCTATATTAGAACTGTTTGGAGTTAGTTGGTCAGAAAGTGCAATCAGGATTCAGCTGTGCAGAAGTTCTCCTAGAGCGGGCTAAGTATCTGTTTTTTGCCATTAGTGTAGCTAGATTAGACTAGACTTCTACCTGTTTTGTAGCTTGCCCAGCATTAGTTTTGGTGTTTGTTTGTGAAGTGTAGTACCTTATTGGCCTCACTTGCTCTTAACTGACTGCATCGAGCAGGCATTGTGTGGAGCTAGTTAGCTGCTGGTTTGTGGGGGCAATTACTTAGTCACCAGCTGCTTTTCATTTGCTAATTAGGGCTTGTAGTCTGGCTTGGAGCGTCGCTCCCTCTCAGTTTGTGTCATTGCATCCCTATCCTTCTACCATCACCCTTCCTCTCTCTACTCCCTGTCCTCACTGCTATGCTATGTGCCCATCCCAACCTGTTCTCTCCCCTTCAGAACTCGCTTCTGCAGGCGAGGCCCCCCGCGGCGACGGAACTCCTCCAACCTTCGCTATCCCTCATTGACCCCCTGTGACAACTTCACGGTCGCAGGAGGGCTATGGAACTGCCAGTCTGCTAGGCGGAAGGCTGACTTCATTTCAGCCTACGCGTCCCTCCTCTCTTTACATTTCCTTGCCCTCACTGAGACCTGGATCACACCAGGCAACACTGCAACCCCTGCAACCCTCTCCTCCTTCTCCTTCTCACACCCCCCGCCCATCTGGCCATGGTGGGGGCACAGGTTTGCTGATCTCTCCCTCCTGGAAATTCTCTGTTCTCCCCCTCTCACCTCTCCATCTCTACCTTTGAATACCACTCTGTCTCAATCACCTATCCTGTTAACTTGTATATTGTAGTTATCTATCGCCCTCCAGGGCCCCTGGGAAGCTTCCTTGATGAGCTCGACACCCTGCTGAGCTCCTTCCCAGAGGATGGCACCCCACTGATCCTCCTGGGAGACTTCAACATCCACCTTGATGCCTCCCACTCCGCAGCCTTCCTGCCTCTACTTCACTCATTCGATCTCTCCCTAATGCACTCCCCACCAACACACAAAGCTGGCAATCTCCTAGACCTGGTTATCCTGAGGAATTGCTCCTCTTCCAATCCCACAGTGACCCCTCTGCACCAGTCTGACCACCACTTCATTTCCTTCTCCCTCCCTCTTACTCCCCTCCCTCCCCTCCATCCACTCCTATTGTCATGGTCCGCCGTAACCTCCGCTCCCTCTCTCCCTCCTCTCTCGCTTCCAGTGTCACTGCTTCACTCCCCACTCTTGAATCCTTCTCCAACCTTCCCACTGACTCTGCATCCTCCACTCTGTCTTCCTCGCTCTCCTCAGCACTTGACTCTCTCTGTCCTCTAGTCTCCAGGCAGACACGCTCGTCCCCTCCCAGTCCGTGGATGTCTGACCCCCTCCGAACCAACCGGGCCAGCCTACGTGCAGCGGAGAGGAAGTGGAGGAAATCCATGGCTCAATCCGACCTGTCTGCCTACCAGTCTATGCTAGCTACATTTTCTACCGCTGTAACCTCTGCCAAAATTAATTATTATCAAACAAAAACATAAATCTGCCTCTAACCCTCATCAGCTGTTCTCCATTTTCTCCTCTCTCCTCAGCACTCCTTCCCCACCTCAGTCCTCCCTCGCTGCAGATGACTTTGCAGTTTTCTTCGATGAGAAAATTGCAGACATCCGCAGCTCCTTCACGTCCACCACCACCCTTCCCCACTCCCCCTGCTCTGTTCCCTCCCCTTGTTTCTCCACTTTCTCTCCCCTCACTGACTCTGTTTCCCAGCTCCTACTCTCCCACCGCCCTACCACCTGTGCTCTTGACCCCATCCCTTCCTCTCTCCTCCAGACCATCACACCTGACATCCTCCCATATGTCACCTCCCTCGTGAACTCCTCCTTGTCTTCTGGATGTTTCCCCTCTTCTTTCAAGCTGGCCCACGTCACCCCGCTGCTGAAAAAGCCCACTCTGGATCCCTCTGTCATCCAGAACTACTATCCTGTCTCCCTTCTCCCTTTCCTATCCAAAACAATTGAACGAGCTGCTTCTAACCAACTCTCCTCTTTTCTCTTACTGAACAACCTCCTAGACCCCCACCAGTCCGGCTTCAGACCTGGCCACTCGACAGAGACCGCCCTCCTCTCGGTCAATGAGTCGCTTCATGCCGCACAAGCAGCCTCCCATTCATCTGTCCTGATCCTCCTAGACCTTTCTGCTGCCTTTGACACCGTTAACCACCCCATCCTCCTGTCCTCCCTGGCAGCTATGGGGATCTGTGGCACCGCACTAGACTGGATCGAGTCCTACCTCTTCGGTCGCTCCTTCCAAGTCACCTGGGCTGGTGCAGTATCAGCACCTCGCCCCCTTGCCACAGGAGTTCCCCAGGGCTCTGTCCTTGGTCCCCTTTTATTCTCCCTGTACACCCAATCTCTTGGTCCTGTAATCTCTGCCCATGGGTTGTCCTATCATTGTTATGCCGATGACACCCAACTCTTTCTCTCCTTCCCGCCCTCTGACACTCAGGTCTCTGCTCGCATCTCTGCTTGCCTGAGGGACATCCAGAGCTGGATGGATAACCACCATCTTAAGCTGAACCCAGGCAAGACGGAGATGATCTTCATCCCTGCTCCATCCTCTAACCTTCTCGACTTTTCTATTTCCCTAGGGGACACTGTGGTGTCATCACCCACCGCAAAAAACCTTGGAGTGGTGATGGACAACAGACTGTCCCTCTCCCAGAACATCACGGCGGTGAGTCGAACGTGCAGGTTCTTCCTGTACAACATCCGGAGAATCCGCCCCTTCCTCACCACCTACGCAACCCAGCTCCTGGTTCAAGCGATGGTCCTGTCCCGCTTGGACTACTGCAACTCGCTACTGGCTGGTCTGCCAGCATCCGCCATCAGACCCCTGCAGCTCATCCAGAATGCTGCAGCGCGTCTGGTCTACAACCTCCCCAGACATTCCCATGTCACCCCCCTGCTCACTGACCTCCACTGGCTGCCTGTTATGGCTCGCATCAAATTTAAGACCTTGGTGCTTGCATACCAGGCAGCTAAGGGGTCAGCACCAGGATACATCCAGAGGATCATCAGACCCTACACACCAGCCAGACCTCTCCGTTCTGCCACCTCTGGACGCTTGGCACCTCCCCTCTTCGCGTCTGCACTTCCCGCTCCCGTCTGCTGTCTGTCCTGGCCCCTCGCTGGTGGAATGACCTCCCCGTGACGGTCAGAACAGCAGAGAATCTCACCACTTTCAAACGCAGACTGAAGACTCATCTCTTCAGGCTGCACCTCTCCCCACCCCTCCCTAGCCTATAGTTCAGCTCACTGTACCTAGCTAGGATAATTTGATTATGTTAGTGTATCTGGCAGGATTGTTTTTGTATGATTAGGTGTGATTCCAGTGCTAGTTTGTATTTGGTAGGATTCTTGCTTGCTGAACAAGCTTACTCTACAGGGTTGGAGTCCTGATCGATGTGGTCACTTCTGGCACTACGATCCTTACTTCACTCTAGTGTTTCTTTTGCGCCTCTACATCATGACACCTATGCACTTGTTGTACGTCGCTCTGGATAAGAGCGTCTGCTAAATGCCTATAATGTAATATGTGTTGCATTTTGAGTAAGGTTTGGGCATTCTTTCAAACTGTTGAGATCGTTCTTTTATACAAGAGTATGTGGTTGAAATTCATGAAAATTGGTTAAAACTGTAAGAATTCATGATAAACTACTTAAAAGTCACTGCTGGTTTAAGAAAAGTTAAAACCAAAAACGTAACTTATTTCCATTTAATTGTTTTTCGGTAATCTATAAGAAAGCCTTCTAAAAGTAATTTTGGATCGATTGCTTATGCCTTCGTCCATACACTAGAGGAGGATCGCGGTCTTTTTCCTCATTCCAGATAAAGCCACTTATGAGGAAAGACTGCTTAAGTTGCAATTGTGATCCTTCTCCCCTTTTTCAGGTATGATATGAATTATACACTGTTAATGGAGTGAAAACATGAACGTTAGACATTCCTGACAGTGAAAAAGCACTAATGGAGTTGATGTTGGTGACGTTTTACTAGTTTTACCGAGTGTATTTGTGGAGAACACATGGTAGCTAGACATGCTAGCTTGCTAGGCCGCGGCAGCCATTTTAATATCCCAACAGGTTCACGTGGAATGTGCATGCTGTCTAGCTAGCTCGGTCCACGTAAATGGTATCTCATAAAAAAAACACGTTTTCAACGTACAAAAATGCCAAGTTACTCAAAAGTATTGATATCAAAATGACGCCAAGTTACGGTACTACAAACAATATAGCCTATCTTGCCTCACCGAAATTACATAAGATGTATTTCAAAGCAGTCCTACCCAATATTTCCTCAATTCTTTCAAGTCACTTGGCCCTGTGTGTATAAGCATGCACTACATGGACAGGCCAAACATATGTGTGGATGGCTCTCTCACAGTCCAGATTGATTGAATAGGTGTGTGTATGTCCAATTTGTATTGGTATGTATGTATTTCGCTGCCCAGGCTTTCTGTTGCGTGAATGATAGTATGTTTCTTGGTACAAGTGTGTTCGTGAATGTGAATGTAAGATGCTGCCAGGGAAATGCCCCCATGCGGATGAGGAAGTTCTCTATGTATGTATATACAATAAGTGTTTTACATGCAGTATTCATTGTAAGTAGCAAATGTACAATAACTTGTACATGTACTCAAATTCAGTTCAGAAGCAAGTATAAACATGTTTTCTGGAGAAATACGCTTCCTGCAGTTACTCAGCAGTAGTTTTCTACATGAATTTCTATGTGTTCCATGAGGCAATTCGAAATATTTGACTCTTTGATCTGACACAAAGTTTGCATGACATTGTAAAATGGTAAGATTACAAAACACAGGGCCAAGTGACTTGAAAGAATTGAGGAAATATTGGGTAGGACTGCTTTGAAATACATCTTATGTAATTTCGGTGAGGCAAGATAGGCTATATTGTTTGTAGTACCGTAACTTGGCGTCATTTTGATATCAATACTTTTGAGTAACTTGGCATTTTTGTACGTTGAAAACGTGTTTTTTTTTTTATGAGATCATTTCTTTTTGCAAAGCGTTTTATTATGAGAGTGAGAAATGCGAAGTGACTCTGTAAGAAACGGTTGTGGATTATGGCTATCCTTGCGTGAATTTGTACAGTCTGATGAGCGTATACGGTTTAGCAGTTTCGGTTTGCTATATATGTGAAACAGTGGCTGTGACAAAGCATGCGGTGGCGTAAGCGTAAACCTAACAGAAGCGCAGTTTAAATATGGCTAGTGTATGTACTCACGGATCTGAGGGCCATCCAACGAGCCTTGATTGATAAAAGAATGAGCAAGCGCGTAGAATTAGAGCTCCCTAGGTCGCAACTTGTATACCCTTCTGTCCTGCTCCGTTGTCTTATTTTGTGGAGATGCACTTTTAGTGTTCGTAAGGTTTATAAGGCATTTTGATAGCAAAACAGCGAAGAGGATTCCTACCTGCTGATAAGCCTAAGCTAGAACCGGAGAAGTTGATAGTGGAGAATAGGAGCAGACGCATATGTCCCGGCAGGCTTTGCATATGAGAAAATAACAACAGTGTGAGAAATTAGGACGAAATGATGAAATTGCGTAGTTGAAACAATGTTTTTAGCAGAATGGGCATGTAGGTGAAGGTTGACATGAGCACGGAATATATTGCGGAGTAAATAGTGACCACGCTATAGCCTATATAATATTTGGTGTAAAGCATTAATCGTTAAAGTGGAGGGTTAAGTAACGAGTGAAATCTATTGCACTGTTGTGCTTTTCTCATGTTCAGTACTAGTAGTTATACTTATTGGTGAGTCATGATTTTAAATGTAATGTTTTAATGGGGAGTTGCATAACGTACATACGTGGTAATTGTATGTGGCTAGATAGAGACAGGACGAGGTAACATGAATGTAGAAACGTGGCGTTTGTTAAGGTTTTGTATGGTAGCCAAGTGAAGAAATATAGTTAGTAGAAATGGCACAGCGGTGAACTGGTGTAACTTTTTAATAAAAGGAATACATTTACCGTCATGAAATGCATATGGGTGGCCGTGAGTGAGTTTTGGTAAAGAAAATATAAAAGCGTAGAAGTTGTGTAAAGAGGAAATTACTGCTGGGGCGACGGATCGATCCATCGAGGTTTACCAGTTGTGATTTGTTATGCAGCACCTGACATAGCTGTGCAATGCGTGAAATCATTAGCAAACCTGTCGTGGTTTTAAGGAACACGGCAGTAAGCACAGAAGAGCTCCGTTGAATCCATATGGATATTTGCCGGTAAATGAACTGAGAGGTCGTATAATTAGGTATACGTTGACCGATTGTGAAAGCATAATGAAGTAGAGCTTTTGTGAGATCCTAGGGGCAATGATGTGTAGCGTAACTAATGAAGCGTACTATACTGTCAGTGTATATGCGTTCAGGTGAACAGTGTACTGTGAATAGCTATAATTGGTGCCAAAAGCAATCAACGTTGGAGGAATATCTGTGAGACAGATTCATGTCAGTGAGGGCAAAAGCTAGAGTTAAATCATTAGCAAACCTGTCGTGGTTTTAAGGAACACAGGCGTAGCTGAAGAAGCTCCGTTGAATCCATAGCTGCAATTTGTAGCGTCAATTGAACGTGCGGGTTCGTCAATCAGTGATCGTTCGGACGTAGATATGTGCAAAGCATTATGAGAGTAGTAGACAATATTGTGAGGTAAGCAGGTTAAGAAGGTCTAGCTGGCTTGAACCAAGGACCGTATCCCAGACTGTACCTACCACTAGGCCACAGGCGGACTAGCTGTATATACTGAGAATGTTTCAGAATAAAAAGGTATGGGTATTTAGCGTGTGTATGCGTGTTTTTCATTGGGTCGCGTAGGTGAAGATTTGGCGAGTGTCGGTAAAATGTCCAATGGGGAGATATTAGTGGGATAGGCAGCAGGAAAAATAAGAATGAGAAGGAGGAGGAGAAGAAGGAGAAAACGCAAAATCCCCTTAGTTTGGGGCTTTATTTTGTGGACATGTGAAGTTGTTTGTGAATTCTGTCTGTTGAAATGGGGTCAGAATGTACAGAATTTAATGTTTTTAAGGGCTGAGTGTCTGTGGCTGTTGTGGTTATTTCTGTGGGGAACCCTGAAAAGTGCCAAACTCTCTGTGCTGTATAGGTATGGGGCATGCCCCCGCCAAGGCGTAACTTGGTGGGACGGCATACTTGCCATCCCAATCTCTTTCTATTTAGGTACTAGTGCTGTTTCACTGTAATAACCTGCCTTTAACATATTTGCAGATATTTGTTCTTAAGCCATTGTATGTAACTGAAGTGTTTCTTTTATTTGTTTTGTCACTAAAGACATTGTAGATAAATGTGTATCTTGTAATTAAGGCCATATGAAAGGAAAAGGGTGAAGGAATTGAATTAGAGTAAATTAGAGAATTCATTGAATGAAACTGAAATGGAATGTAAAGTAGCAGACTGTTAGATGACTCAATTTTTAAAGAAGGGTGCCAAATTGAAATTGATAGTGGAGAATTATTTTAACTACAGTGATGCTATCTACCAGTAACAGTACAATTTAAAAGATAACGGTTATTATTTGAGTCATTGCTTATATGCACTTGTGGAAAAAAAGGAACGCTGAATGGAAGGTAGATTGTGACATGGTGTAGCCCACTTGTTCTGTGGAACTTTCATTTATTGGCAAATGTAAATGTTTATTGTTGAAAAGATTCCAGAAAGCCACTGATGAGGAAACAGTGCTTAAGTTGCAATTGTGATCCTTCTCCCATTTTTCAGGGGTACAACACATGCATAGCTAAGACAATACAAGATGTCTAATAAATGCATATGTTTGAGGGAAAACATTTGTTTTTTAAATAAATGCTAATATTATTTTGCATTTGTATTGTATTCATGATATTTATTTTGTTTTCCATCAATTTTAAATTGTTTTTTTAATGTTTTGAATGGGACCAATGGCTTCAATTAGGGTTTAGGGTTCAAACTAGGGTTCAGCTAGGGTTAGGGTTAGGGAAACGGTAAGTCTGAGGGTTGAGGCAAGTTCACGGTTGTGTTTAGCAGCTTGATGAAAGGTAAGGAAATGGGTTTCTTAATGATTTTGAATGAACCAAAAATTTTCTCGAGTAGGATGTGTACCCATGACCATACAAAAGGTGTAATGGTAAATGGTAATGTAATAAATGTATTTTTTTTAGTGAAAACATTGTTTTTATAAATGACGTCATATATATTATATTACATTTGAAATATAGTATTCATGATATTTACCTTGTTTTCCAACAATTTAAAATGGGATTTCTGATGTTACCATAGGCACAACTGGCTTCAATTAGGGTTTAGGGCTCAAACTAGGGTTCAGCTAGGGTTAGGGTTAATGAAACGGTAAGTCTGAGGGTTGAGGCAAGTTCATGGTTGTGTTTAGCAGCTTGATGAAAGGTAAGGAAATGGGTTTCTTGATGATTTTGAATGAACCAAAAATTTTCTCCAGTTGCATGTATTCCTATGACAATCAAAAATGTCTGTTAAATGCATATGATATTATTGTATTCATGATATTTATTTTGTTTTCCATCTATTTTAAATTGGTTTATTAATGTTTTCAATGGTTCCAATGGCTTCAATTATTTCACTGGTTAATTATTTCTGTCTGGGGAATTTGGATTTATGAGATTGCTAATAGCATAATCAAATGTATTTGAAACAGATGACGCGCCCATCTGTGGCCGAGTACAGGTTTGCATTTGGTCAGATTCAAAATCCGTTTTAGAAAGACGCTGTCTACACTGCGCGAACACACCATTTAAAAAGCGTGACCGTGCTAGGCAGATGAATTTGGTTGTCACATGGTTTACATATGGTGTTTTTATTATGTTGTTGTGTTGCAGAATCAGGAGGCTTTTGTGGCAAGCAGGGAGCATCAGAATTAGCTTTAGGCTACTCAAGAGCAGGACTGTATGCATTTTAACCCAATCCCTCCTCGTCAACACACTTTCCCCCCATGTCACATCCTTACTAGGGTAGTCTTCCAACTACTCTCGGGAAAGTAATACAGTGCCTCCTAGTGGTCAATACACAACCTGTAACATCTATTATTGAACACAACAAATTGCATGGTATGAAACGGGAAGGAACTACTTTTTCTTGATAAAATCATTGTTTTCATAGAACTTACGACCAGAGGTTTTTACTTAATGGTGCAAATAGAACTACAAACCAGAGTGCATGCATAACGACGGTCCAATTAGAACTACGAACCAGTTTTGCTTGACAACGGTAAGATAATATGCCCAAACGCCCGCAGAAGAACATTTCACTTCCAGCTGATTAAATCTATAAAAATCAATAAATATAAAAGCAAACTCATATTGTCATTGTTGGTACACGGCATGAAATTGATGTGAAATTGCAGGGAAATTCCTACAGTAACCTGCTGTTTTATTGATATACGGCACATTGCTGAAGACAGAACAGCATTGTGGGCGTTTTGCTCTTAACTGCATAACACCGTTTGAATTTGCAGTAATTAACTGGAAATTGCAATGCATATTGGGAAGCCGTTGGTTAGTAGTGGCGGCAGGGAATTTGCTAACAAAGCAATGCCAAGTTTCGAGTGTCACACCTAATAGGCTACGCGAATTTAAAAGTAATTATATCACAATTTGTTCGTTTTTGATTTCCAACAGAATACGTTGATCTGTATTTCACATTAATTTTCTTGTTCTTTTCCAAGGCAACCCTGTATTTCGAGTATTTTTTGTTGCAGCTGGCTAGAGTGTCGCCGGATTGCGCAGGTAGGCTACGTGCGTTTCGAATTCATTAAACTAGTTAGTATCATAACGGCCAATCATTCGCCAGCGATAGCTTAGTATGAAAGCATGTTTCCGTGTCAGTATTGTGGTCACCAATGCTTAACGAAGTATGCGTTTGTTAGGCATGTGAAAGTACATGCGAGTCTTCCAGCCGCGTCGTTTAAATGCGCCTTCTTTGATTGCACCCGTTCGTTCAGAAACATGACGCGGTTGGAATGTCATGTATATCGAGAGCATAAAGATAAGAGGAGAGCACAGGTAACTGCAATCGAGTGTGTATCTTGTCATGTAGAATTTTGCAATGTTAGATGCAATGATTTATCCAGTTTAAACTCTCATTTGAAATCTCATATCGGAGAGCGCAGGGCAGTTTCTTGTCCATTTCGTCAGTGTGGGAGAACGTTTTCAGTCGTCTCTTCCTTTATTTCTAATTTTTCCACAGTACACAAGTCTTGTACAGTATCCAGTCTTCTGGGCCATGTAACAGTAGGAACAGAGACGAGACTAACGGCAACCAATGAACAAGTTGAGGGTGTTTCAGTGTTGGAGGGGGATTTGACTGATGATAATGAGGGAGACCAAGCAGCGGTGCTGCCAGAGAGAGCAGATGAATCCCTTTTCTTGAACAATTTGGCTTTCTTTTATTTAAAGTTGCAGGCAAAACTTTTACTGCCAGCATCAGTCATACAGTCTATTATTGAGGATTTTCAAGCAGTGCATGATATCAGTCAGTCTCATTTACTTCATAAGTTGGACGAAAAGCTGGTATCATTGGATATCACTGACAATGAGAAAGAGAATGTCATAGAGGTTCTTAAATCCGAGGATTTGTTTCGGGCATGCAACACTGGTACCTTGAAAACTGATCAAAGACAAAAAACAGTTTTTAAAAATCAGTTTAGATACATTGAGCCAGTCCCACTTTATCTTGGAAAGAACGATTCAGGGAAGGAATGTTTTGCTCAATACATTCCGTTAAAAGATACACTTCGATCACTCTTTCGGTGTCAGTCGGTCAAGCAGCAAACACATAGCTACAAACAAGAGATACAGTCTTTGTCTAGATCAAGAGATGTCTTGGAAGACATCTGGGATGGTAGCGATGTGGCAGCAAATGTACTGTTTAAGAAGTAGGAGAAATCTCTTGGTCTGGTATTGTACCAGGATGCTTTTGACGTGGTAAATCCGCTACTTTGATTTAAATGGTATAGTCTTACCTGATGGACATGTGTACCGAGGAACATTGTGTGCCATAGCTGGAGATAATCTGGGATCACAGAGTGGCTTTAGTGAAAACTTCATCGGTATGGCCGTTATATCGGCCATTATTTGACTTTTTTGACCACATCTGGATCGGCAGTTATGCCGCCGATGTGCCCCGATTTTTTAATAAGTATAATAAACAAAAAAAAAAAAACAATGATTATTTATCTGTACTTGTCTGTTCGAAAGTTGTAATTGCTATTTACTAGAATTATCCAGTAGAGGGAGCTCTAATACAAGTGTGAACTGCAGCAGCTGACGCGCTACTTCTCTAATAAGACGTTTGTTACTCGTGCCTCATCCAATATTCTCCACTGCAAGACTTGTCTGCACAGATTCGGTTGCGGCAATAAAGGTATGTATATTTAGTGAAAGTTTTTAATTAAATGCGATTATACGACCACTATGTTTATCAATCCTCATTATCAAACGAGCGAGCTAGCTAACATATTTGGTTCACTTTAGCAAGCTAGCAAGCCTTTATGAACTGGAAGTGAGCACATAAGCAGTGTAGGATCTACATTTCCAGAGGACATCGTTGTATTCTCAAATAAATAACCAACCAAAATAAAATGGTGATTGAATGTTTCACACATTTGTTTTTTTTTTTTTATCTGAGATAATGATATTGGCTACTATATGATGTTGTGTAAATAGCCAAGGCGTGATTGCAAGCGAGTGTCATCTTGTCACGCGTCATCGTAGCAAGCTAACCAGACAGTAAAAACGCACATAAAACACTTCTAACATGAATCATTTTAAGCCATGTTATCTAGCTTTGTCGTGATAACATGAGAGAAGGATTGCTGTTGGAGAAGTGAATCAACCAACAGTTAGCGCGGGTAACCTGCACGAAAGTGCATTGTAGTTTTTTTTCCCACGTATTTCATCCAGTCAATTTAATTTCATCTAACGTTACACTTGATTCACTCTTTAGCTCCGCTAGATAATGTCTTACTCTTTGAGATCATGTAGTAGAAATACAATAAGAAAATATAATTAATTTAACTTACTGAGAATATATAATAAGAAATAATGAGGCTGTGTCATAGCTAATGCGTTATTGCGAGCGAATGTGTCATCTAGTCATGCGTCAGAGCGCATTGTAGTTATTTTCACCGCCTAATTCTTATGGACAGGGAAGCTCGTTAGATAGTCTTAGTATTAATAAAATAAGAAAATATAATTAATGTACTGAGAATAGATACTAAGAAATAATAATAACAAATTAATAATAACAACAACAATAATAATAATTATATTCATAAAAATACATGTTTGAAACTGGAAAAGGGTTTTTTTACATTACTTTTTTATAGATGTTGGAAAAGAAAGGAGTAAAAGCAAGGTGTGGAGTTATTTTGATTTCACACTTAAATATGGTGTTAATATATATATTGTAAGGCCCACGGGAACAGGCATAGAGTGGAATTTCCTCTCTGACTGTCGTAAAGCAATTCGCCAGGTGCAGTGTCTGATATTGTCGGGACAGAGTGGCCCGTAAGACCTTGGCATCTGGTTTTGCGACAGTTAACAGGTGACACCTCTTTTCTACGGGAAAGCAATTCTAAAATTACCCCAACGTCCTGGAGGTTTCAGATGGCAAGTAATAAAATCACATGATAGAAATGGGGCAAATTGCTCAGGACAGTTGAGGGACAGCCAAAGTGCCCTCACCTGGTATCACTGGGTAACTTGTCTCCCTACCTTCATAAGGAAAGAAATTTACTCAAGCACGCTTTTTGTTAGGAAATAAATCCAGATTTGGGTTGAATACATTGCTACACTACACTATGCAATCTTGATACACTGTGGAAAGACATTGTACAATCTCTTACATGAACCAACTGCCAACTCTCAGTTATTTCATGTTTTTCAGAGTTTTCATGACAATCACAAGAACAAATATTCATATTTGGTATGGTTTTTATGGTCTCTGTGCGAGTGATGCTCTGGTTTAGGTTTTAAAACCAGCAAACCTATAGAAAATCTATTTTTATAAATTTGGAAGTAAACTGTATTTTTGGGACACTCCTCCTAGTAATTCCATCTGTCTGATCCTGTCTGAACCAAATTCCAATATTCCCCTCCAAGTAAATTTATGGTTTTATGAGCCTTTTGTGGCGACATCCACCTGCCTGCGCTGGGTTCTTATAGGAGAGGAACAGGGCCCTCTGGGAGTCTGCAATCAGACTTCCCACACAGGACTCTTTCTGTGTGTAGACTGCTGTCAGGTATGCTCATCTTTATCTTTGATTGTTAGACTATTTTCTAAATTCTGTAACTACAAATTGACTATTTTAAGTGTATAACCTACCTGACATTAAAACTGTTAATGACTTGATTTTTGTGGTCTTGGTCAATGTTTCGTTCTTGTAACAGCCCTCTAAGTCGGTTTCCCCCAATTATGACTAGGGAACTGCCCGTTGGACTGTTTGATCACCAAGTTTTCAGTTAAGGCGGGACCGTCAGCAGAACCAAGTTGATCCTGGGATGACCAATATTGGCCCTTTCGGAGTCCCTGAACCCTAATTAGGTTATACTCCCCATGAGGGAAATCTCACAACCGCTGTGTCGTCTGCAAACAGCTAGTTAAATTGTCGTTACGGGCGCATCCGCGGTGCGTACCGGGTGAAACTGCGTTGACCCTCGGTGTAGAACTTCAGACGAACTGAGTTCCATTCTAAATCAAGCCTAAATTCTAATTTGGAACATAACTTATTAATTAATATGGAGTCAGATTATCACGAGGGTAAAACCTAGTAACTGTTACGCTTTCTTGCTGTGGTCATGGATATATTTGATGTGTTGTTCCGCGCATTTGTGAATATTCTGATGCTCCCATTGGGATATTGACAGTCCGGCGACAGATCGGATATATCTCTGATGACAGCATAGCCCCGTTTGCGAACGGAGAGTAACCTGAATGCTACTGATCCGTTTCGGGCCAGTTTTAAGCGGGATATGAAGCAGCGCCTTCATATCTAACCCGTGGCAACGGAACCAGTGCATTCTTAATTATAATTGTGCCCTGTTCTTACGAACAGAGGAAACATAACTAACATCTCCGGTTTTGAATCACACCAGCCAAGGGAGAACACGCGGTGCCTTCCCCTCCAGCTACAAACCCTCATTGGTCTAGCTGTGAGGTGTTTACAATATTTAATTTAATATCATCTTTTACTTTTTTTATCTAAAAAGTTTTGTGTGTTTATTTTTATTTTTATTTGTTTGCTTATAAGTTTAATGTTCTGAAAATATACGTTTTTCAAATTGATTTGAAAATGTTGCACTTTTTGACAAAATATCGGTCAAAACATCAGTAATCGGTGGGCTAGGACTCTCCAAAATCAGGATTGGCACCGGACCCAAAAATCTGGCATCGGTCGGGCTCTATTATGTACTGTTGGCCATGCTCAATTTTTGTCATCTCCCTTCACAACAGGTGAAAAGAAAACAATTGCATCATACAAAGACAGCGTGCAGCACAGCATGCAGCATAACGTAAGTACATCAAAACTGTCACTGGGAATTAAATTTGATTTGATTCCAAATTTATCAAATTAACCCACTTCCATGTGTGCCAACTTGGTCTGCCTCCTTGTCTGGGCCATGACTTATTTTAGGGTATCGTCGCATATGACTTAGCTCTATACCCAAGTCATTTTGTCACAAATCAGAAATTCTTCACGTATAGAGAACTGAATGGACAGCTTAATCACTTCAGGTACCTTGGCAATGACGCCAGCAATAAGCCATGCGAAATGAATCCAGGAAGTGAGAAATTGAGTGGACATGCTGTCCAGAATTGGTGTTTCCTTAGACTTCTGCCTCTCTTGATTGGGGACAAAATTTAAAATCCAGTTGAAAATGAAGTTTGGCAATTTATGTTGCAGCTAAGGCAAAAAGTTGAAATTGTTTGTGCTCCTGCCATTGCAACTAGCCAGATGGCCTACTTGAAAGTCCTTATTGAGGAGTATTTGCCAAGTCGACAGTATTGTTTTCCTAATCACCCACTTAAGCCGAAACATCATCATATACGTC
>NC_057939.1:33564821-33618796 GCF_018555375.3 Anguilla rostrata | reverse complement strand
AACACTCCAATCCAACCACAAATCAAACACATAGAACTCCTAACAACCACCTTAACAACAGGTAACACTCTATAGCAACCAATTCGGCACCCTAGCAACCACGTAGTACTCCTAGCATACACTAAACACCCCGTAACACTCCATAGCTACCACAATCATCTCCGTAACACACCTAGTACTCCTAGCAACCACAGGAGTGTTACAGGTGTGTTGCAGGTGGTTGCTAGAGAGTACTAGGTGGTTGTTACGGAGTTGATTGGTGGTTGCTATGGAGTGTTTGGGGTGGTTGCTAGGGAGTACTAGGGGTTGATTAGTGGTTGGTGGAGTGTTACAGGGTGTTACAGATGGTGGTTGGGGAGTTGATTGGTGGTTGCTGGGGAGTTGATTGCTGCTTGCTATGGAGCGTTACAGGGTTGTTTCAGGTGGTTGCTAGGGAGTACTAGGTGGTTGTTACGGAGTTGATTGGTGGTTGCTATCGGAGTGTTACGGGTGTTACAGCGATGGTTAGGGAGTTGATTGGTGGTTTCTAGGGAGTTGATTAGTGGTTGTTATGGAGTGTTACACGGGTGTTACAGGTGGTTGCTAGGGAGTACTAGGTGGTTGCTAGGGGTTGATTGGTGGTTGCTATGGAGTATTCCAGGCGTGTTACAGGTTAGTTGCTAGAGAGTACTAGGTGGTTGATTAGTGGTTGGTGTGGAGTGTTACAGGGGTGTTACAGACGGTCGTTAGGGAGTTAATTGCTGGTTGCTATGGTGTGTTTACAGGTGTGTTCCAGGTGAATGCTAGGGTGTTGATTGGTGGTTGCTATGGAGTGTTACAGGGTGTTACAGGTGGTTGCTAGGGAGTACTAGGTGGTTGCTAGGGGTTGATTGGTGGTTGGTGTGGAGTGTTACAGGGTGTTACAGGTGGTTGCTAGGGAGTACTAGGTGGTTGTTACGGAGTTGATTAGTGGTTGCTAGGGAGTTGATTGGTGGTTACGATGGAATGTTATAGGGTGTTGCAGGTGGTTGCTAGGGAGTACTAGGTGGTTGCTAGGTGGTTGATTGGTGGTTGTGTGGAGTATTACAGGGTGTTAGACGGTGGTACGGGAGTTGATTGGTGGTTGCTATGGAGTGTTTCGGGGTGGTTGCTAGGAGTACTAGGGGTTGATTAGTCGTTGGTGTGCAGTGTTACAGGGGGTGTTACAGATGGTGGTTTGGGAGTTGATTGGTGGTTGCTAGGGAGTTGATTGCTGCTTGCTATGGAGCGTTACAGGGTTGTTTCAGGTGGTTGCTAGGAGACTAGGTGGTTGTTACGGAGTTGATTGGTGGTTGCTATGGAGTGTTCGGGGGTGTTACAGACGATGGTTAGGGAGTTGATTGGTGGTTTCTAGGGAGTTGATTAGTGGTTGTTATGGAGTGTTACACGGGTGTTACAGGTGGTTGCTAGGGAGTACTAGGTGGTTGCTAGGGGTTGATTGGTGGTTGCTATGGAGTATTCCAGGGTGTTACAGGTAAGTTGCTAGAGAGTACTGGTGGTTGCTAGGGGTTGATTAGTGGTTGGTTTGGAGTGTTACAGGGGTTTTACAGGTGGTTGCTAAGGAGCACTAAGTGGTTGTTAGGGAGTTGATTGGTGGTTGCTATGGAGTGTTATAGGGGTGTTACAGATGGTTGCTAGGAGTTCAAGATGGTTGTTAGGAGTTGATTGGTGGGTGCTAGGAGTTCATTGCTGGTGGCTATGGAGTGTTACAGGGGTGTTCACGGTGGGTGTTAGAGTTGATTGGTGGTTGTATGGAGTGTTACAGGGGTGTTACAGGTGGTTGCTATAGAGTGTTACGGGTTGTTTTAGGCAGTTGATTGGGGTTGCTATGGAGTGTTACAGGGGTGTTGCAGGTGGTTGCTAGGGAGTACTAGGTGGTTGCTAGAGGTTGATTGGTGGATGCTATGGAATGTTACCTGTCGGTTACAGGTGGTTGCTAGGGTTGATTGGTAACACTCCACACCAACCAACAATCAATTCCCTAGCAACCAAGAATCAACTCTGTAACAACCACCTAGTACTCCCTAGCAACCACCTGTAAAACCCTGTAATACTCCGCAGCAACCACCATCAACCCCTAGCAACCACCTAAAACTCCCTTGCAATCACCTGCGTCACCCCCTGCAACGCTCCATAGCAACCACCAATCAACTCCCTAGCAACCACCTATCAACTCCCTAATAACACCTTGCACTCCCTAGCAACCACCTGTAACACCCCATGTAACACTCCATAGTGACCAGCAATCAACTCCCTTGCAACCACCAATCAACACCCTTACCACCATCTGTAACACCCCTGTAAGACTCCATAGCAACACCATTCAACCCTATCAACCACCTAGTACTCCCTAGCAACCACCTGCATCACCCCTGTAACATTCCATAGCAACCACCAATCAACTCCTAACATCCCAATTAACTCCTAGCAACAACCTGCAACACTTTTTAACAATCCATCGCAAGCACCTAGCAACCACATATACTCCTTAGCAACCGCCTGTAAACCCCTGTAATACTCCGCAGCAACCACCAATCAACCCCCTAGCAACCACCTAATACTCCTTGCAATCACCTGCGTCACCCTGCAACGCTCCATAGCAACCACCAATCAACCCCTAGCAACCACCTAGTACTCTCTAGCAACCACCTGTAACACCCCTGTAACACTCCATACAACAAGCAATCAACTCCTAACAACCACCTTGAACACCCCTGTAACACTCTATAGCAGCCAGCAATGAACTACCTAGCACCCACCAATCAACTCCTAACCACCATCTGTAACACCTCACACCAACCACTAATCAACCCCTAGCAACCACATAGGATTCTCTAGCAACCACCTGTAACACACCTGGAATACTCCATAGCAAACACCAATCAAACCCCTAACAACCACCTAGTACTCTCTAGCAACCACCTGCAACACCCTGTAATACTCCATGCAAACAACATTCAACCCCTAGCAACCACCTAGTACTCCCTAGAAACCACCTGCAACACCCCTGTAACACTCCATAGCAACCACCAATCAACTCCTAGCAACAACCTGCAACACTCCTTTAACACTCCATCGCAACCACCAATCAACTCCCTAGCGACCACCAATCAACTCCGTAACAACCCCTAGTACTCCCAAGCAACCATCTGTAACACCCCTGAAATTAGCAACCACAAATAAATGCCCTTGAAAACACCTAGTACTCTCTAGCAACCACCTGCAACACCACCTGTAACACTCCTGCTTGCTAGGGAGTACTAGGTGGTGTTACTGAGTTGATTGGTGGTAGCTATGGAGTGTTACGGGGTGTTTCAGGTGAATGCTAGGGAGTACTACGTGGTTGCTAGGGTGCTAAATGGTGGTTGCTGTAGAGTGTTACCTGTTGTTAAAGGTGGTTGTTAGGGAGTTCTAAGTATTTGATTGGTGTTTGTTTTGGAGTGTTACAGGTGGTTTCTAGGGAGTACTACGTGGTTGCTAGGGAGTTGATTGGTGGTTGCTATGGAGTGTTACAGGGGTGGTTGCTAAGGAGTACTAGGTGGTTGCTAGGGGTTGATTGGTGGTTGCTATCTAGTATTCCAGGGATATTACAGGTGGTTGCTAGAGAGTACTAGATGGTTGCTAGGGGTTGATTAGTGGGTGGTGTGGAGTGTTACAGGGGGTGTTGCAGGTGGTAGCTAGGGAGTTCACGGTGGTTGTTAGAGAGTTGATTGTGGTTGTTAGAGAGTTGATTAGTGGTTGCTATGGAGTGTTACAGGGGTGTTGCAGGTGGTAGCTAGGGAGTTCACGGTGGTTGTTAGGGAGTTGATTTGTGGTTGATAGGAAGTGTTACAGGGGTGTTCCAGGTGATTGCTATGGTGTTGATTGGTGGTTCTATGGAGTGTTACAGGGGTGTTACAGGTGGTTGCTAGGGAGTTGATTGGTTACACTCCACACCAACCACTAATCAACCCCCTGGCAACCACCTGTAACTCCTGAAATACTCCGCAGCAACCACCAATCAACCCCCTAGCATCCACCTAGTACTCCCTTGCAACGAGCCACGACACCCCCTGTAACGCTCCATAGCAACCACCAATCAACTCCCTAGCAACCACCTGTCAACTCCCTAACAATCACCTTGAACTCCCTAGCAACCAGGTCACACCCCCTGTAACACTCCATAGTAACCAGCAATCAACTCTATTGAAACCACCAATAAACTCCCTAACCGCCATCGGTAACATCCCTGTAACACTCCGTAGAACCACCAATCAACACCCTAGCAATCACCTGCAACACTCCCTGTAACACTCCATAGCAACCACCAATTACCTCCCTAACAACCTCCTAGTACCTCCTAGCAACCACATATAACACCCCTGTAACACACCATAGCAAACACCAATCAACTCCGTAACACCACTTAGTACTCGCTAGCAACCACCTGTAACACCCCTGTAACAGTCCATAGCAACCACCAATAAAACACCCTAACAACCACCTGTAAAACTCCATAGCAACCACCAATCAACTCCCTAACATCCACCTAGTATACCCTAGCAATCACCAGTAACACCCCTGTAAAACTCCATAGCAACCACCAATCAACGCCCTAGCAACCACCTAGTGCGCCCTAACAACCACCTGTAACACCCCTGTAACAATCCATAGCAACCAATCAACTCCCTAGCTACCACCTAAAACACCCTGTACCACTCAATAGCAACCACCAATAAAACACCTAACAACCACCTGTAAAACCATGAACCACCAATCAACTCCTAACATCCACCTAGTATCCTAGCATTCACCTGTAACACCCCTGTAACACTCCACACCAACCACTAATCAACCCCCTAGCAACCACGTAGTACTCTCTAGCAACCATCTGTAACACCCATGTAATACTCCATAGCAACCACCAATCAACCCCTAGCAACCACCTAGTACTCCCTAGAAACCACCTGCAACACACCCTGTAACTCTCCATAGCAACCACCAATCAACTCCGTAACAACCACCTAGTACTCCTAGCAATCACTTGGAACACCCCTGTAACACTCCATAGCAACCACTATTCAACACCCTAGCATTCACCTGGAACACCCTGTAACACTCCATAGCAACCACCAAACAACCCCCTAGTAACCACCTAGAACTCTCTAGCAACCATCTGTAACACCCCTGTAATACTCCATAGCAACCACCAATCAACCCCCTAGCAACCACCGAGTACTCCCTAACAACCACCTGCAACACCCCCTGTAACACTCCATAGCAACCACCATTCAACACCCTAGCATTCACCTGTAACACCCCTGTAACACTCCACACGAACCACCAAACAACCCCCTAGTAACCACCTAGAACTCTCTAGCAACCATCTGTAACACCCCAGTAATACTCCATAGCAACCACCAATCAACCCCCTAGCAACCACCGAGTACTCCCTAACAACCACCTGCAACACCCCCTGTAACACTCCATAGCAACCACCATTCAACACCCTAGCATTCACCTGTAACACCCCTGTAACACTCCACACCAACCACTAATCAACCCCCTAGCAACCACCTAGTACTCTCTAGCAACCACCTGCAACACACCCTGTAACACTCCATAGAGACCACCAATCAACTCCCTAACAACCACCTAGTACTCCCTAGCAACCACCTGAAACACCCCTGTAACACTCCATAGAGACCACGAATCAACTCCCTAACAACCACCTAGTACTCCCTAGCAATCACCTGGAACACCACTGCAACACTCCATAGCACCCACCATTCAACACCCTAGCATTCACCTGTAACACCCCTGTAACACTCCACACCAACCACTAATCAACCCCCTAGCAACCATGTAGTACTCTCTAGCAACCATCTGTAACACCCCTGTAATACTCCATTTCAACCACCAATCAACCCCCTAGCAACCACCTAGTACTCCCTAGAAACCACCTGCAACACACCCTGTAACACTCCATAGCAACCACCAATCAACTCCGTAACAACCACCTAGTACTCCCTAGCAATCACCTGGAACACCCCTGTGTAACACTCCATAGCAACCACCATTCAACACCCTAGCATTCACCTGTAACACCCCTGTAACACTCCACACCAACCACTAATCAACCCCCTAGCAACCACCTAGTAGTCTCTAGCAACCACCTGCAACACACCCTGTAACACTCCATAGAGACCACCAATCAACTCACTAACAACCACCTAGTACTCCCTAGCAACCACCTGAAACACCCCTCTAACACTCCATAGAGACCACCAACCAACTACCAAACAACCACCTAGTACTCCCTAGAAACCACCTGAAACACTCCATAGCAACCACCAATCAACTCCTTAACGATCACCTAGTAGTCCCTAGCAACCGCCTGTAACACCCCTGTAACACTCCATAGCAACCACCAATCAACTCCCTAGCAACCACCTAAAACACCTTGTACCACTCAATAGCAACCACCAATCAACTCCCCAACAACCACATAGTACTCCCTAACAACCGCCAGTAACACCTCTGTAACACTCCATAGCAACCACCAAACACCCTAACAACCACCTGTAACAAACCCTGTAACACTACATAGCAACCACCAATCAACTCCTTAACAAACAGCCAATTAACTCCTTATCAACCACTTAGTACTCACTAGCAACCACCTGTACACTCCATAGCATCCACCAATCCACCCTCTAGCAACCACTTAGTACACTAGCAACACCAATCAACTCCTAACAACACCAATCAACTCCTACAACCCTAAATCACCCTGTAACTCTATACAAACACCAATCAACTCCCTAGCAACCACCTAAAACACCCTGTACCACTCCATAGCAACCACCAATCAACTCCTTAACAACCACTTAGTACTCACTAGCAACCACCTGTGACACTCCATAGCATCCACCAATCCACCCTCTAGCAACCACTTAGTACTCCCTAGCAACCACCAATCAACTCCCTAGCAACCGCCTAAATCACCCCTGTAACTCTCCCTAGCAAACACCAATCAACTCCCTAACCACCATCTGTAACACCCCTGTAACACTCCACACCAACCACTAATCAACTCCCTAGCAACCACGTAGTACTCTCTAGCAACCATCTGTAACACCCCTGTAATACCCCATAGCAACCACCAATCAACCCAGTAGCAACCACCTAGTACTCTTTAGCAACCACCTGCAACACACCCTGTAACACTCCATAGCAACCACCAATCAACCCAGTAGCAACCACCTAGTACTCTTTAGCAAACACCTGTAACACCTCTGTAACACTCCATAGCAACCAACTAGTACTCCCTAGCAACCACCTGTAACACCTCTGTAACACTCCATAGCAACCACCAATCAACTCCCTAGCAACCACCTAAAACACCCCAACAACCACCTAGTACTCTCTAACAACCACCTGTAACACCTCTGTAACACTCCATAGCAACCACCAATCAACTCTTTAACAAACAGCCAATCAACTCCCTAGCAACCGCCTAAAACACCCCTGTAACTCTCCATAGCAACCACCAATCAACTCCGTAACAACCACTTAGTACTCACTAGCAACCACCTGTGACACTCCATAGCAACCAACTAGTACTCCCTAGCAACCATATGCAACACCCCTGTAATACTCCATAGCATCCACCAATCCACCCGATAGCAACAACTTAGTACTCCCTAGCAACCACCAATCAACTCCCTAACAACCACCAATCAACTCCCTAGCAACCGCCTAAAACACCCCTGTAACTCTCCATAGCAACCACCAATCAACCCTCTAGCAACCACTTAGTAGTCCCTATCAACCACCAATCAACTCCCTAACAACCACCTAAAACACCCCTGTAACACTCCACACCAACCAGCAACACACTTATACACTTACTACGTAAACTGCGAATTAGCAGGTCCAATAAAGCGTCGCTCCGAGCTTAACCTAATTAGCAACTGAAAACCTGAGTCGAATAACGCGCTGATTACACAGGTTCACAGTCTGTAATAGAATTGATAGATTGCGATTATTGCACTAAGAATCAAAGTGGTAGATAGAAGTCATCACAACCTAAAAACAAAGAACGGTTGCCACAGAATGATTTTGAATGAACCAAAAATTTTCTCCAGTAGCGTGTGCACCTATGACCATACAAAAGGTGTAATAAATGTTTTTTTTTTTAGGGAGTACATTATTGTTTTTTATATGACCTCATAAATATTATATAGCATTTGAAATACAGTTTGCATGATTTTTACCTTTTTAAGCCAGGCTTCTTTAATGATTTCTCTTCTTTTTCGGGTATGGAAACGTCACAAAGCATTGTGTAAACATTTAAATACGTTTACATATATATTGTACATATGTGTTGCATTTTGAGTAAGGTTTGGGCATTCTTTCAAACTGTTGAGATCGTTCTTTTATACAAGAGTACGTGGTAGAAATTCATGAAAATTGGTTAAAACTGTAAGAATTCATGATAAACTACTTAAAAGTCACTGCTGGTTTAAGAAAAGTTAAAACCAAAAACGTAACTTATTTCCATTTAATTGTTTTTCGGTAATCTATAAGAAAGCCTTCTAAAAGTAATTTCGGATCGATTGCTTATGCCTTCGTCCATACACTAGAGGAGGATCGCGGTCTATTTCCTCATTAGTGTGGTTGCTTTAAGGCAACCACACTACTATTATCGCACATATTCTTTATTAGTGTGGTTGCCTTAGGGCAACTACACTATTATTATTGCACATATTATTATTAGTGTGGTTGCCTTAGGGCAACTACACTATTATTATTGCACATATTATTATTAGTGTGGTTGCCTTAGGGCAACTACACTATTATTATTGCACATTTTTATTATTATTATTAGTGTGGTTGCCTTAGGGCAACTACACTATTATTATTGCACATATTATTATTAGTGTGGTTGCCTTAGGGCAACTACACTACTATTATCGCACATATTATTATTATTATTCATATATTTTATTCTTTCCACCCATTTTTTGGATCGCTACTCCTCCCAGAGTTTTCACACCACATACACGTGCCATATGTCAAAATGACCGGCTTCTTTGGGAATCGTGTGCTATTACTTTGTGGAAAGTTTCGCTGCACGGTTTTTGAGAAATATTAATTTTTATGCCCAATTTTTCCCCATAGAGATGAATGGAGAAGGTGACGTCATTCATATGCGAACGGTGAAGTTACAGCATTGCGGCTTCACGTGATGCGGTCAGCTCGTCTCAGCAGGCAGATAGGAAATAGCTGATTGCGAAGTGAAAGAACGATATTCAAATGAAAAATTACAAATGAAAACGCTGTCAGCTAGGTATATCAACAAACATATGGCTTAGGCATAACCAGAAGTCCTCAATAATAGTATTTCACGAGACATTCTAATTGTTGACAATGTCACACATGCAGCGTCTTGAAGCTAGTGCTAACAACAGTGATGGCTTTATGCATAATGCAGAGCACTTCGGTTAAACTAAAACGATATTAAAACCAACAATATCGTGCTGTTATACCTGGTTGAAAGCTATGCTCTCAGCTACTGAATAAACGAATTTCAAACAAGCCAGACTTTCGTCTTTGCATGCTAGTGCTAAACAAAGAGCGAATACGCTTTTATGACATGATGACATAGCCTTTCGGTTGACCTAAAAAACGATATTAAAAAACAAAAATAGACGTGCTGTTATACCTGGTTAGAAAGCTTATGCTCTCAGCTACTGAATAAACGAATTTTCAAACAAGCCAGACTTTGCGTATTTGCATACTAGTGCTAACAAAGAGCGAATACGTTCTATGACATGATGACATAGCTTTCGGTTGACCTAAAAAACGATATTAAAAAAACAAAAATAGACGTGCTGTTATACCTGGTTAGAAAGCTTATGCTCTCAGCTACTGAATAAACGAATTTTCGAACAAGCCAGACTTTACTGAAAAGTGCAACAACGCCGTCAACAAAACGTGTGCAGCAGCTTCAGGTCCGGTCTTACTCCAGAAAAAGCGTCAGCTTGTAATACCACACATACTGCATTGAGTGCTCTGTAAGTTTGTAGTACAAACTGCCTTTATCTACACATCGTCGATCTAATAGGTGAGAGAATAAGCTTTCTAACAATGTATAATATGTCAATTTTGACTTTTGTAATACCGTTTTATGTTCCACGAGTTGGAAACTTTGGTCTCTTTATAACTGCATTACGCATTCAGCTAGTGAAAGCAACGCTTTCTCACCCAACGCATTTGCTACAGTACACAACTCCGCTCGCTTGTTCATGCACCCTCGTTATAACAGAAGTTACTAGTACTGGCTACCAGCCGATGCTTATTCACAGAAGCCGTATGCAACTATTTTAACACATTTCTCGCCTCATTTTCTTTCTTAGAAATTTGGGTCGGCTAACACGTAATAGGCTTACCTCTGTCTATGAGTTGGTATCTAAGGTAACAGATTAAACTCTGAATTGCAGCCCAGTTAAATGTTTTTATTTGAATGGTACAAATGAGCTGAACTTAACTTAACACCATCAATCAATCAAATTAATCTCCCTAGCCCTGTCTTGATTTTTAAAATGGTGCGGTGGCGCAGTGTACATATAGGGTTTTTCTAGACCCTCTTAACTGGCCAGCTAGCTTTGTGATTCGCCGTCACTCGTCACAGCATACTGTGCGTAAAACACTGATCTCAAGTATTGATGAAGGGTTCATTTAGCTCTGAATATGCGTGTTGCATATCAACTCGTTGCCGTGATGTTATAGCATGTATACCACACTCTGTCTCTGCTTATACTACAGAAACTGTTCGCTCCGTTCAGCACAAAGTCCACTTTGCGTTGGCGGCAACCACACTTCACAATTTCTGCAGGAATTGTCCAGTTATTATTATTATTATTCCACCCATTTTTTGGACCGCTACTCCTCCCAGAGTTTTCACACCACAAACGCGTGCAATATGTCAAATCGAGCGGCTTGATCGGGAATGGTGTGCTATTACCTTTTGGAAAGTTTGGGTGGACGGTTTTTGAAAAATTTGAATTTTTGTGGGCAATTTTTCCCATAGAGAATGAATGGCAGAATGTTCACCTTTATGATGTCACAATGCTCTGTCTTCTCACCCTTGTGATGTCACAATGGTCTGTCTTCTAGCAGCAGTACTCTGGTCTCTCTCTAGATTTGAACATTCTGCCATTCATCTCTATAGGGAAAAAATGCCCACAAATTGTGCAATGCCTCATTGGCCATGGTAGAGAGTCCCTTGTCCATTGGTGTAGATCAACGTCGCCCCCCTTCCTGATTGGCCGATGTTTGATATTCCATAACTTTTGAACCGTTTGTCATAGAGAACTATGGGTCGCGTCATTGGACTCAGTAAAGACCTAGCAAACGCCTATAACTCCATAGCAACCCCCTAGCAACACCCTAGCAACCACCTAGAACACCCTAGCAACGGCCTAGAACTCCATAGCAACCAGCTAACAACACACTAGCAACCACCTGGAACACCATAACAACTGCCTAGCAACACCCTAGCAACCGCCTAAAACTCCATAGCAACCACCTAGCAACACCCTAGCAACCACATGGAACACCATAGCAACGACCTAGCAACACACTAGCAACCACCTAGAACTTCATAGCAACCACCTAGCAACACCCTAGCAACGGCCTAGAACTCCATAGCAACCACCTAGCAACACCATAGCAACCGCCTAGAACTCCATAGCAACCACCTAGCAACACCCTAGCAACCACCTAGCAACACCATAGCAACCGCCTAGAACTCCATAGCAACCACCTGGAACACCATAGCAACCAACTAGCAACACCCTAGCAACCACTTGGAACACCATAACAACTGCCTAGCAACACCCTAGCAACCACTTGGAACACAATAGCAACCACCTAGCAACACCCTAGCAACCACCTAGAACTCCATAGCAACCACCTAGCAACACCATAGCAACCGCCTAGAACACCCTAGCAACCACCTAGCAACACCCTAGCAACCACCTAGCAACACCCTAGCAACCGCCTAGAACTCCATAGCAACCACCTAGCAACACCCTAGCAACCACCTGGAACACCATAACAACCACCTAGCAACATCCTAGCAACCACTTAGAATACTCTAGCAACCGCCTAGCAACACCCTAGCAACCACCTGGAACACCATAACAACTGCCTAGCAACACCCTAGCAACCGCCTATAACTTCATAGCAACCACCTAGAATACCCTAGCAACCCCCAAGCAACCACCTGGAACTCCATAGCAACCACCCAACAACACACTAGCAACCACCTGGAACACCATAGCAAATGCCTAGCAACACCCTAGCAACCAGCTATAACTCCAAAGCAACCACCTAGCAACACCATAGCAACCACCTAGAACTCCCTAGCAACCACCTAGCAACACCCTAGCAACCACCTGGAACACCATAGCAACCACCTAGCAACACCCTAGCAACCACCTGTAACACCATAACAACTGCCTAGCAACACTATAGCAACAACCTAGCAACATGCTAGCAACCACCTAGCAACACCCTAGCAACCGCCTATAACTCCATAGCAACTACCTAGCAACATCCTAGCAGCCACCTAGAATACCCTAGCAACACCCTAGCAACTGCCTATAACTCCATAGCAAATGCCTAGCAACACCCTAGCAACCGGCTATAACTCCATAGCAACCACCTAGCAACACCCTAGCAACCACCTGGAACACCATAACAACTGCCTAGCAACACCCTAGCAACCGCCTAGAACTCCATAGCAACCACCTACCAACCACTTAGCATACCCTAGCAACCACCTAGCAATGCCCTAGCAACCACCTGGAGCTCAACAGCAACCACCTGAAACTCCATAGCAACCACCTAGCACCACCCTAGCGACCGCCTAGAATTCCATGAAACCACTTAGAACTCCATAGAACCACCTAGCAACACCCTAGCAACTGCCTCAGACATCATAGCAACTACCTACCACTGTTCACTCCGTTCAGCACAAAGTCGACTTTGCGTTGGCGGCAACCACACTTCACAATTTCTGCAGGAATTGTCTAGTTATTATTATTATTCATATATTTTATTCTTTCCACCCATTTTTTGGACCGCTACTCCTCCCAGAGTTTTCACACCACATACACGTACCATATGTCAAAATGACCGGCTTCATTGGGAATCGTGTGCTATTACTTTGTGGAAAGTTTCGCTGCACGGTTTTTGAGAAATATTAATTTTTATGCCCAATTTTTCCCCATAGAGATGAATGAGAAGGTGACGTCATTCATATGCGAACGGTGAAGTTACAGCATTGGTCGGCTTTGCACACGTGATGCGGTCAGCTCTACGGTCTCAGCAGGCAGGATAGGAAATAGCTGATTGCGGAAGTGAAAGAACGATATTCAAAATGAAAAATTACAAATGAAAACGCTGTCAGCTAGGTATATCAACAAACATATGGCTTAGGCATAACCAGAAGTCCTCAATAATAATAGTATTTCACGAGACATTACGCTAATTCGTTGACGACGTTTCGTCACATGTAGCGTCTTAGAATGCTAGTGCTAACAAACAGTGAGTGGCTTTAATGCGATAATGAGAGCACTTTCGGTTGACCTAAAGAAACGATATTAAAAAACCAACAATATACGTGCTGTTATACCTGGTTAGAAAGCTTATGCTCTCAGCTACTGAATGAACGAATTTTCAAACAAGCCAGACTTTCCGTCTTTGCATGCTAGTGCTAACAAAGAGCGAATACGTTCTATGACATGATGACATAGCTTTCGGTTGACCTAAAAAAACGATATTAAAAAAACAAAAATAGACGTGCTGTTATACCTGGTTAGAAAGCTTATGCTCTCAGCTACTGAATAAACGAATTTTCAAACAAGCCAGACTTTGCGTATTTGCATGCTAGTGCTAACAAAGAGCGAATACGTTCTATGACATGATGACATAGCTTTCGGTTGACCTAAAAAAACGATATTAAAAAAACAAAAATAGACGTGCTGTTATACCTGGTTAGAAAGCTTATGCTCTCAGCTACTGAATAAACGAATTTTCAAACAAGCCAGACTGTACTGAAAACTGGAACAACGCCGTCAACAGCACGTGTGCAGCAGCTTCAGGTCCGGTCTAACTCCAGAAATTTGGGTCGGCTAACAGGTAGTAGGCTATCCTATGTCTATGAGTTCGTATCTAAGGTAACAGATTAAACTCTGAATTGCAGCACAGTTAAATGTTTTTATTTGAATGGTAAAAATGAGCTGAACTTAACGTAAAACCATAAATCAATCACATTAATCTCCCTAGCCCTGTCTTGCTTTTTAAAATGGAGCGGTTGTGCAGTGCAGATATAACGTTTTTCCAAGACCCTCTGAAGTGGCCAGCTAGCTTTATGATTCGCCGTCACTCGTCACAGCATACCGTGAGTAAATCGCTGATCTCAAGTATTGATGAAGGGTTAATTTAGCTCTGAATATGTGTGTTGCAAATGAACTCGTTGCCGTGATGTTATATCATGTATACCATACTGTCTCTGCTCATGCTACAGAAACTGTTCGCTCCGTTTAGCACAAAGTTGACTTTGCGTTGGCGGCAACCACACTTCACAATTTCTGCAGGAATTGTCTAGTTCCAGATAAAGCCACTTATGAGGAAAGACTGCTTAAGTTGCAATTGTGATCCTTCTCCCCTTTTTCAGGTATGATATGAATTATACACTGTTAATGGAGTGAAAACACGAACGTTAGACATTCCTGACAGTGAAAAAGCACTAATAGAGTTGATGTTGGTGACGTTTTACTAGTTTTACCGAGTGTATAAACCGAGAAAATGTGCTAGCTTATTTAGCCGCTACAGCCATTTTTATGTACGATCACAGTAGACACGTGAAATGTCCATGATGTCTCTGAAATGCAGCTACTTTCCGATTAGGTATTCCTTTTTAGTTTTTCGGTGTTAATGCCTATTTGCTGTAATGACGTGCGGGTTACATGTTCATTTTGTTGCCTTTGTTTGAAGTTTATTACTAAATGCCGCGTTTTACCGAGTGTATTTGTGGAGAACACATGGTAGCTATACATGCTAGCTTGCTAGGCCGCGGCAGCCATTTTAATGTCCCAACAGGTTCACGTGGAATGTGCATGTTGTCTAGCTAGCTCGGTCCACGTAAATGGTATCTCATAAAAAACACGTTTTCAACGTACAAAAATGCCAAGTTACTCAAAAGTATTGATATCAAAATGACGCCAAGTTACCGTACTACAAACAATATAGGCTATCTTGCCTCACCGAAATTTAATAACATGTATTCCAAAGCAATGCTCCCCAATATTTCCTCAATTCTTTCAAGTCACTTGGCCCTGTGTGTATACAAGCGTGCAGCACATGGACAGGCCAAACATGTGTGTGGATGGCTTTCTCACAGTCATGATTGAATCTTGGTATAAATGTCTGTTCGTAAATGTGAATGTAACATGCTGCGAGGGAAATGTCCCCATGTGGATAAAGACGTTCTTTAGCAGGACTAATAAAACGTCGCTCCGAGTGTACCTAATTAGCAACTGAAAGCCTGAGTCGAATAACGCGCTGATTACACAGGTTCACAGTCTGTAATAGTGCAATAATCGCAATCTATCAATTCTAAGAATCAAAGCGGTAGATAGAAGCCTAACACAACCTAAAAACAAAGAACGGTTGCCACACAGGGGAAAGTTTAAAATCTAACCGGTATGTAATTAGTAAATGAACGCAGATACTTACCCAACTCTAGCAGGACGGATTTCGGCAGTTCTACGCACCTGGACGAATTATAAACTTACTACCTAAACTGCGAGTTAGCAGGACTAATAAAGCGTCGCTCCGAGTGTACCTAATTAGCAACTGAAAACCTGAGTCAAATAACGCGCTGATTACACAGGTTCACAGTCTGTAATAGTGCAATAATCGCAATCTATCAATTCTAAGAATCAAAGTGGTAGATAGAAGCCTAACACAATGTAAAAACAAAGAACAGTTTCCACACAGGGAAAAGTTTAAAATCTAACGCGGTATGCAATTAGTAAATGAACACAAATACTTATCCAACTCTAGCAAGACGGATTTCGGCAGTAATACGCACATGGACGAATTATAAACTTACAAACGTATACCTATGACAATACAAAAATGTCTAATAAATGCATATGTTTTAGGGAAAACATTTGTGTTTCTTAAATGACCTCGAATATATTATTTTACATTTGCATTATTGTATTCATGATATTTATTTTGTTTTCCATCAATTTTAAATTGGTTTATTAATGTTTTCAATGGTACCAATGGCTTCAATTAAGGTTTAGGGCTCAAACTAGGGTTCAGCTCCTACCTTTTAGGGTTAGGAAAACGGTAAGTCTGAGGGTTGAGGCAAGTTTACGGTTGTGTTTAGCCGCTTGATGAAAGGTAAGGAAGTGGGTTTCTTAATGATTTTGAATGAACCAAAAATTTTCTCCAGTAGCGTGTGCACCTATGACCATACAAAAGGTGTAATAAATGTTTTTTTTTTAGGGAGTACATTATTGTTTTTTATATGACCTCATAAATATTATATTGCATTTGAAATACAGTATTAATGATTTTTACCTTTTTAAGCCAGGCTTCTTTAATGATTTCTCTTCTTTTTCGGGTATGGAAATGTCACAAAGCATTGTGTAAACATTTAAATACGTTTACATATATATTGTACATATGTGTTGCATTTTGAGTAAGGTTTGGGCATTCTTTCAAACTGTTGAGATCGTTCTTTTATACAAGAGTACGTGGTAGAAATTCATGAAAATTGGTTAAAACTGTAAGAATTCATGATAAACTACTTAAAAGTCACTGCTGGTTTAAGAAAAGTTAAAACCAAAAACGTAACTTATTTCCATTTAATTGTTTTTCGGTAATCTATAAGAAAGCCTTCTAAAAGTAATTTCGGATCGATTGCTTATGCCTTCGTCCATACACTAGAGGAGGATCGCGGTCTTTATCCTCATTCCAGATAAAGCCACTTATCAGGAAAGACTGCTTAAGTTGCAATTGTGATCCTTCTCCCCTTTTTCAGGTATGATATGAATTATACACTGTTAATGGAGTGAAAACATGAACGTTAGACATTCCTGACAGTGAAAAAGCACTAATGGAGTTGATGTTGGTGACGTTTTACTAGTTTTACCGAGTGTATAAACCGAGAAAATGTGCTAGCTTATTTAGCCGCTACAGCCATTTTTATGTACGATCACAGTAGACACGTGAAATGTCCATGATGTCTCTGTAATGCAGCTACTTTCCGATTGGTATTCTTTTTTAGTTTTCGGTGTAAAGCCTATTTGCTGTAATGACGTGCGGGTTACATGTTCATTTTGTTGCCTTTGTTTGAAGTTTATTACTAAATGCCGCGTTTTACCGAGTGTATTTGTGGAGAACACATGGTAGCTATACATGCTAGCTTGCTAGGCCGCGGCAGCCATTTTAATGTCCCAACAGGTTCACGTGGAATGTGCATGCTGTCTAGCTAGCTCGGTCCACGTAAATGGTATCTCATAAAAAACACGTTTTCAACGTACAAAAATGCCAAGTTACTCAAAAGTATTGATATCAAAATGACGCCAAGTTACCGTACTACAAACAATATAGGCTATCTTGCCTCACCGAAATTTAATAACATGTATCCTTCAAGAAGGCCCACATCACCCCGCTGCTGAAGAAACCCACACTAGATCCTTCAGTCATTCAGAACTACCGCCCGGTATCTCTCCTCCCTTTCCTATCCAAAACACTGGAACGTGCTGCATCTAACCAGCTCTCTGCTTTCTTCTCTGAGAACAACCTGCTTGATCCCCACCAGTCTGGCTTCAGGCCTGGCCACTCGACTGAGACTGCACTCCTCTCGGTCAGTGAGTCACTCCATGCCGCACGAGCAGCCTCCCTCTCCTCTGTCCTGATTCTTCTAGACCTCTCCGCTGCATTTGACACGGTAGACCACTCTACCCTCCTGTCCTCCCTGGCAGCAACAGGGATCCGCGGCACAGTCCTTGACTGGATTGAGTCCTACCTCTCTGACCGCTCCTTCCAGGTTGCCTGGGCGGGTAAGGTATCACCACCCCGTCCCCTCACCACCGGAGTTCCCCAGGGCTCAGTCCTTGGTCCCCTTCTCTTCTCCATGTACACCAGATCCCTTGGCCCTGTAATATCTGCCCATGGCTTGTCCTATCATTCCTATGCCGACGACACGCAACTCTTTCTCTCCTTCTCCCCATCGGACACACAGGTCCCTGCCCGCATCTCCGCTTGCCTGAGGGACATACAGAGCTGGATGGACAATCACCACCTGAAGCTCAACCCAGGAAAGACGGAGCTAATCTTTATTCCTGCTCTATCCTCTCCCTCCTCGACTTTTCCATTTCCTTAGGGGACACCGTAGTGACATCATCACCCTGCGCCAAGAATCTCGGAGTGATGATGGACAACAGGCTGTCCCTCTCCAACAACATTGCAGCAGTAACCCGGGCATGCAAATGTTTCCTATACAACATCCGCAGAATCCCCCCTTTTTCTCACCACCTACTCAACCCAGCTCCTGGTCCAAGCAATGGTTCTATCCCGCCTGGACTACTGCAACTCTCTTCTGGCTGGACTACCAGCATCTGCCACCAGACCCCTGCAGCTCATTCAGAATGCTGCGGCTCGTCAGGTCTTCAACCTCCCCAGACACTCCCACGTAACTCCCCTGCTCACTACCCTCCACTGGCTGCCTGTTATAGCTCGCATCAAATTCAAAACATTGGTCCTAGCATACCAGGCAGTCAAGGGATCAGCCCCAGCATACCTTCACAAGATATTCAAACCCTACATGCCAGCCAGATCCCTCCGTTCTGCTACCTCAGGACGCCTAGCACCTCCCCCTCTTCGCACCTGCACTTCCAGAACACTTCTCCTGTCTGTTCTGGCCCCACGATGGTGGAATGACCTCCCTGTGGAGGTCAGAACAGCTGAGACTGTGAACAATTTCAAACGACGACTGAAGACCCACCTCTTCAGGCTGCACCTCTCTCCATCCCTCCCTTCCCCCCTGTAAATGACTAAACGTAGGGTTGTAACTAGGCAGCTGTTTCATAGGTTACTTAGTTGATGCGCCTGTCTTAACGACTACTTGTATTTTTATTTATTTTGATTTTTCCATAGATTGCGTTGTTGCCGTTCTCGTTGTTAGTGTTAATCAGTTTAACCATCAGGGTCCAAGTTGAACTATGCGGTTGTTCCCTGTACTTGGACCGGTACTTCTCTCTAGGGGTTTCGTCATACTTGTTCCTGGTTATGGTTATACACTTTGTTGTACGTCGCTCTGGATAAGAGCGTCTGCCAAATGCCTGTAATGTAATGTAATGTAATGTATTCCAAAGCAATGCTACCCAATATTTCCTCAATTCTTTCAAGTCACTTGGCCCTGTGTGTATACAAGCGTGCAGCACATGGACAGGCCAAACATATGTGTGGATGGCTCTCTCACAGTCAAGATTGATTGAATAGGTGTGTGTATGTCCAATTTGTATTGGTATGTATGTATTTCGCTGCCCAGGCTTTCTGTTGCGTGAATGATAGTATGTTTCTTGGTACAAGTGTGTTCGTGAATGTGAATGTAAGATGCTGCCAGGGAAATGCCCCCATGCGGATGAAGAAGTTCTCTATGTATGTATATACAATAAGTGTTTTACATGCAGTATTCATTGTAAGTAGCAAATATACAATAACTTGTACATGTACTCAAATTCAGTTCAGAAGCAAGTATAAACATGTTTTCTGGAGAAATATGCTTCCTGCAGTTACTCAGCAGTAGTTTTCTACATGAATTTCTATGTGTTCCATGAGGCAATTCGAAATATTTGACTCTTTGATCTGACACAAAGTTTGCATGACATTGTAAAATGGTAAGATTACAAAACACAGGGCCAAGTGACTTGAAAGAATTGAGGAAATATTGGGTAGGACTGCTTTGAAATACATCTTATGTCATTTCAGTGAGGCAAGATAGGCTATATTGTTTGTAGTACTGTAACTTGGCGTCATTTTGATATCAATACTTTTGAGTAACTTGGTATTTTTGTATGTTGAAAACGTGTTTTTTATGAGATCATTTCTTTTTGCAAAGCGTTTTATTATGAGAGTGAGAAATGCGAAGTGAGAAACGGTTGTGGATTATGGCTATCCTTGCGTGAATTTGTACAGTCTGATGAGCGTATACGGTTTAGCAGTGTCTGTTTGCTATATATGTGAAACAGTGGCTGTGACAAAGCATGCGGTGGCGTAAGCGTAAACCTAACAGAAGCGCAGTTTAAATATGGCTAGTGTATGTACTCACGGATCTGAGGGCCATCCAACAAGCCTTGATTGATAAAAGAATGAGCAAGCGCGTAGAATTAGAGCTCCCTAGGTCGCAACTTGTATACCCTTCTGTCCTGCTCCGTTGTCTGTTATTTCGTGGAGATGCACTTTTAGTGTTCGTAAGGTTTATAAGGCATTTTGATAGGCTTATCAGCAGGTAGGAATCCTCTTCGCTGTTTTGCTAAGCTAGAACCGGAGAAGTTGATAGTGGAGAATACGAGCAGACGCATATGTCCCGGCAGGCTTTGCATATGAGAAAATAACAACAGTGTGAGAGAAATTAGGACGAAATGATGAAATTGCGTAGTTGAAACAATATGTTTTTAGCAGAATGGGCATGTAGGTGAAGGTTGACATGAGCACGGAATATATTGCGGAGTAAATAAAGTGACCACGCTATATATAATATTTGGTGTAAAGAATTAATCGTTAAAGTGGAGGGTTAAGTAACGAGTGAAATCTATTGCACTGTTGTGCTTTTCTCATGTTCAGTACTAGTAGTTATACTTATTGGTGAGTCATGATTTTAAATGTAATGTTTTAATGGGGAGTTGCATAACGTACATACGTGGTAATTGTTTGTATGTGGCTAGAGGGTCATGAATGTAGAAACGTGGCGTTTGTTGATAAGAAGGTTTTGTACGGTAGCCAAGTGAAGAAATATAGTTAGTAGAAATGGCACAGCGGTGAACTGGTGTAACTTTTTAATAAAAGGAATACATTTACCGTCATGAAATGCACATGGGTGGCCGTGAGTGAGTTTTGGTAAAGCAAATGTAAGCGTAAGAGAACGTTAGTGTAAAAGAGTAAATTATCTGCCTGAGGACGAGGCGGGATTCAGTCGTTCAACCGGAGGTTTACCAGTCTGTCACTTTGTTAGGGCAGCACCATGACAGCTATGCAATGCGTGAAATATCATTAGCAAACCTGTCCGTGGTTTTTAAGGAACACAGGCCAGTAAGCACAGAAGAGCTCCCGTTGAATCCATATGACTTTGCAATATTGTAGCCGGTTAATAACTGAACGTGCAGACGGTTCGTCATAATTCAGTGTATACGTTCGGTGAACGGCGGGTAGATATGGTGCAAAAGCAATAATTGAGAAGTAGTAGACAATTATTAGTGAGGGTAAAAGTAGGTTAAAGAAATGTGTCCCTAGCTGGGCTTGAACCTAAGACTTTGTGTTCCCGAGACTGTAACCTTACCCACTAGGCCACAAGCAGATTAGCTATTTAAACTGGAGATGTTTCAGAGTAAGAAGGTATGGGTATTTTGGCGGTGTATGCGAGTTTTTGATTGGGTGGTGAACTGGTGTAACTTTTTAATAAAACGAATACATTTGCCGTTATGAAATGCATATGGGTGGCCGTGAGTGAGTTTTGGTAAAGCGAATGTAAGCGTAAGAGAACGTTAGTGTAAAAGAGTAAATTATCTGCCTGAGGACGAGACGGGATTCAGTCGTTCAACCGGAGGTTTACCAGTCTGTCACTTTGTTAGGGCAGCACCATGACAGCTATGCAATGCGTGAAATATCATTAGCAAACCTGTCCGTGGTTTTAAAGAAGAACACAGGCGAGTAAGCACAGAAGAGCTCCCGTTGAATCCATATGGCTTTGCAATATTGTAGCCGGTTTGCAATTGAACGTGCAGACGGTACGTCATAATACAGTGTATACGTTCGGGGAACGGCTGGTAGATATGGTGCAAAAGCAATTATTGAGAAGTAGTAGACAATTATTAGTGAGGGTAAAAGCAGGTTAAAGAAACGCGTTCTTAGCTGGGCTTGAACCAAGGACCCTGTGATCCCAAGACTGTCACCTTATCCACTAGGCCACAGGCGGACTAGCTGTATATACTGAGAATGTTTCAGAATAAAAATGTATGGGTATTTAGCGTGTGTATGCGAGTTTTTCATTGGGTCGCGTAGGTGAAGATTTGGCGAGTGTCGGTAAAATGTCCAATGGGGAGATATTAGTGGGATAGGCGGCAGGAAAAATAAGAATGAGAAGAAGTAGAAGAAAAAGAAGAGGAAGAAGAAGAAGGAGAAAACGCAAAATCCCCTTAGTTTGGGGCTTTATTGTGTGGACATGTGAAGTTGTTTGTGAATTCTGTCTGTTGAAATGGGGTCAGAATGTACAGAATTTAATGTTTTTAAGGGCTGAGTGTCTGTGGCTGTTGTGGTTATTTCTGTGGGGAACCCTGAAAAGTGCCAAACTCTCGGTGCTGTATAGGTATGGGGCATGCCCCCGCCAAGGCGTAACTTGGCGGGATGGCATACCTGCCATCCCAATCTCTTTCTATTTAGGTACTAGTGCTGTTTCACTGTAATAACCTGCCGTTAACATATTTGCAGATATTTGTTCTTAAGCCATTGTATGTAACTGAAGTGTTTCTTTTATTTGTTTTGTCACTAAAGACATTGGAGGAGAATTCATGATAAACTACTTAAAAGTCACTGCTGGTTTAAGAAAAGTTAAAACCAAAAACGTAACTTATTTCCATTTAATTGTTTTTCGGTAATCTATAAGAAAGCCTTCTAAAAGTAATTTCGGATCGATTGCTTATGCCTTCGTCCATACACTAGAGGAGGATCGCGGTCTTTTTCTTCATTCCAGATAAAGCCACTTATGAGGAAAGACTGCTTAAGTTGCAATTGTGATCCTTCTCCCCTTTTTCAGGTATGATATGAATTATACACTGTTAATGGAGTGAAAACATGAACGTTAGACATTCCTGACAGTGAAAAAGCACTAATGGAGTTGATGTTGGTGACGTTTTACTAGTTTTACCGAGTGTATAAACCGAGAAAATGTGCTAGCTTATTTAGCCGCTACAGCCATTTTTATGTACGATCACAGTAGACACGTGAAATGTCCATGATGTCTCTGTAATGCAGCTACTTTCCGAATGGTATTCCTTTTTAGTTTTTCGGTGTTAATGCCTATTTGCTGTAATGACGTGCGGGTTACATGTTCATTTTGTTGCCTTTGTTTGAAGTTTATTACTAAATGCCGCGTTTTACCGAGTGTATTTGTGGAGAACACATGGTAGCTATACATGCTAGCTTGCTAGGCCGCGGCAGCCATTTTAATGTCCCAACAGGTTCACGTGGAATGTGCATGCTGTCTAGCTAGCTCGGTCCACGTAAATGGTATCTCATAAAAACACGTTTTCAACGTACAAAAATGCCAAGTTACTCAAAAGTATTGATATCAAAATGACGCCAAGTTACCGTACTACAAACAATATAGGCTATCTTGCCTCACCGAAATTTAATAACATGTATTCCAAAGCAATGCTACCCAATATTTCCTCAATTCTTTCAAGTCACTTGGCCCTGTGTGTATACAAGCGTGCAGCACATGGACAGGCCAAACATGTGTGTGGATGGCTTTCTCATAGTCATGATTGAATCTTGGTATAAATGTCTGTTCGTAAATGTGAATGTAACATGCTGCGAAGGAAATGTCCCCATGTGGATAAAGACGTTCTTTAGCAGGACTAATAAAGCGTCGCTCCGAGTGTACCTAATTAGCAACTGAAAGCCTGAGTCGAATAACGCGCTGATTACACAGGTTCACAGTCTGTAATAGTGCAATAATCGCAATCTATCAATTCTAAGAATCAAAGCGGTAGATAGAAGCCTAACACAACCTAAAAACAAAGAACGGTTGCCACACGGGAAAGTTTAAAATCTAACCGGTATGTAATTAGTAAATGAACGCAGATACTTACCCAACTCTAGCAGGACGGATTTCGGCAGTTCTACGCACCTGGACGAATTATAAACTTACTACCTAAACTGCGAGTTAGCAGGACTAATAAAGCGTCGCTCCGAGTGTACCTAATTAGCAACTGAAAACCTGAGTCAAATAACGCGCTGATTACACAGGTTCACAGTCTGTAATAGTGCAATAATCGCAATCTATCAATTCTAAGAATCAAAGTGGTAGATAGAAGCCTAACACAACCTAAAAACAAAGAACAGTTTCCACACAGGGAAAAGTTTAAAATCTAACGCGGTATGCAATTAGTAAATGAACACAGATACTTATCCAACTCTAGCAAGACGGATTTCGGCAGTAATACGCACATGGACGAATTATAAACTTACAAACGTATACCTATGACAATACAAAAATGTCTAATAAATGCATATGTTTTAGGGAAAACATTTGTGTTTCTTAAATGACCTCGAATATATTATTTTACATTTGCATTATTGTATTCATGATATTTATTTTGTTTTCCATCACTTTTAAATTGGTTTATTAATGTTTTCAATGGTACCAATGGCTTCAATTAAGGTTTAGGGCTCAAACTAGGGTTCAGCTCCTACCTTTTAGGGTTAGGAAAACGGTAAGTCTGAGGGTTGAGGCAAGTTTACGGTTGTGTTTAGCCGCTTGATGAAAGGTAAGGAAGTGGGTTTCTTAATGATTTTGAATGAACCAAAAATTTTCTCCAGTAGCGTGTGCACCTATGACCATACAAAAGGTGTAATAAATGTATTTTTTTTAGGGAGTACATTATTGTTTTTTATATGACCTCATAAATATTATATTGCATTTGAAATACAGTATGCATGATTTTTACCTTTTTAAGCCAGGCTTCTTTAATGATTTCTCTTCTTTTTCGGGTATGGAAATGTCACAAAGCATTGTGTAAACATTTAAATACGTTTACATATATATTGTACATATGTGTTGCATTTTGAGTAAGGTTTGGGCATTCTTTCAAACTGTTGTGATCGTTCTTTTATACAAGAGTACGTGGTAGAAATTCATGAAAATTGGTTAAAACTGTAAGAATATGAATTCGGGTAAACGTCCCTATTAAGCCCACCAAATCCGCTTTTCAGACATTTTTCATGTATACTGCCCCAATTTAAGTGAGAACATTTTAGTTATAATGAAAGTCTAATCTCTCATTTGAAGTATCAATAATTCATTTATACCAATTTCTAATGTTTTTATTGTTTAATTTGTCAAAATATGTCAAAAGTCTGGCATGGGCTTAATGGGTACCTAACGTACCCTTTAAGCCCATGGGTGTTCCAAATAAGCCCACTTCATGATTTGTTGATAAATAAATATATATTTAAAAAATCTTAACAATACAAACTTGTTCTATTCAAATCTGTAATCTCTTAGCTCTCAATAGCTATTTTCATTTTGTCTCCATTCCTATCCTATGGCCTGTAAATGGCATTTGAAATAGGCATGACCAGCCTTTTTGCTGTGTTGTCAACACAGAAAAAGTTAAACTTACAACATGTCTTCTTTGGAATGTAGCCAAAAACCTATTTACGAAATCAAAACTATAGTGGAAATTACTCTTCAATACTTCATCTTTCAATATGTGTTGTCATTTTGTCTGTATCTCTATCCTATGGTGTGCTGTTGGCATTTGAAATTGGCCAAAATTTCTGGTCCAGTCAGCTGGTTGAAAGTGCAGGTGTTTTTATGAAGATTTCTGAAGACCGACTGACTGAATGAAAAACAATTTCAAGTTCAATACTAATGTTCTAAGGATAGTAAATGAGTCAATTTCAGGATTTACAATTAAACAATAACTTTTCAAATGTTAATCACATTTAGGATAGTAGTTTGAAAACACTGTAAAAACACATTTTAAAACCATTCAGTTCATTGTGGAGAAACATTAAAACATACAGTTCATTATGAGGAGACATCAGTCATAACATATTGAAGCTCATGTATCATTAGCCTATAACTTAAACAAAATAAACAAGAAAGATGTCAATATTTCTGCAATTTCTACTTTCTCCTAGACTAAACGTAGGCCTGTGCTCTTTGAGGTGATTGTATCGTTTTAGTAAGGCTATCATTTGCTCCATGCTCCATCTTAGTAGTGTAACACAACAGGTTATAGGGTGGTCTAAGCTTTATTCTATTTGTTTGCTTCAATCTTTAGCCCACGTTGTGGTTGTCTTTGTCTTACGCTAGCAAGTCGTTCATGGCTTTCATCTTATTTTTGTAGATTTTCAATGACCTCATGATTGCGCAAATAGAATGGTCCAGGTCCCTACAGCCCTGCTTTGCAGAGGATGAACTTGCGCTTCTATCATGCATGGGCATGAACTGTAGTTCTTTCGTGTTTTAGTCATCTTAAACTAAAACTCATCTGAAAAGTAAAGATTAAAAAATTATTGCTAATGTTAAGATAGAACACAGGCCTATCCAGAATCAATTGACCGCTGCAATATCACTATTTAAATATGGGTATTAATTATCTGAATTATGGAGCTGATTCATCAGGTGAGATCAAAATTAGGGAGGAAAATGGTTCAAAGGTCAAAAGGGAGAAAATCCCCATTGAAACACAGTAAAGTGGGCTTAATGGGAACAGGTGGGCTTAAAGGGAACATCAGTGAATTTATGGTTAAAAGACAGAATATTTGATTCTACTCACATGACATTAAAAAACAACTATATGAAATAAATCTATATATGGTGCACTAACATAATATGAAAAGTATAAATTGATCATGTAGAGAAGTAATTAGCTATACTCTATGCTATGCTATTTACATCCACCTCAGTCAGTGTGATTTTTTTGCTAGAGTCCCCTTTAAGCCCACCAGGTAAAAATGTTAATTAAAAAATAAATAAAGATAAACATACACATTTATTGTCTATTTAACAGTATAATAATATAAACTGCATACAAAAATATAAACTATACATGCTTATCATGCTTTATGTCATTGCAGTGAACCATACTATGTAGCTACTGTATTGATGCAGCATGTGGTCTGTTTGCTAGCGTGCTAAAACTCATATTTTGATTTCAAAAGACACAATATTTCTAATTCAGGTAATATTCTAACATATGTCTCATTCAAAACACTAATCACTTAAATTTTGATAACAAGTGAGTACTTTCCAAAAACAGGAGTAGAAATATACAAAAAATGTTATTTTCTGAGGGTACCAAAATCACCTAAGTTTTTTTGCAACTTCTTCTGGGATCAGCAGGCACATGCCACACATATGCTTCGATAACTCAATATCGACAAATGTGATTGACTTACAATAAAAAGTGTAATTTATGTAACAAGCAGCTTCATTCGAAAAAACATCACACAGCAAAAAATGATGATGTAGTTTTTTAAAATTTGACTCAGAAGTTGCAAGTGGGCTTATATGGTACGTGGGCTTAATAGGGACGTTTACCCTATACACTGTTAATGGAGTGAAAACATGAACGTTAGACATTCCTGACAGTGAAAAAGCACTAATGGAGTTGATGTTGGTGACGTTTTACTAGTTTTACCGAGTGTATAAACCGAGAAAATGTGCTAGCTTATTTAGCCGCTACAGCCATTTTTATGTACGATCACAGTAGACACGTGAAATGTCCATGATGTCTCTGTAATGCAGCTACTTTCCGATTGGTATTCCTTTTTAGTTTTTCGGTGTTAATGCCTATTTGCTGTAATGACGTGCGGGTTACATGTTCATTTTGTTGCCTTTGTTTGAAGTTTATTACTAAATGCCGCGTTTTACCGAGTGTATTTGTGGAGAACACATGGTAGCTATACATGCTAGCTTGCTAGGCCGCGGCAGCCATTTTAATGTCCCAACAGGTTCACGTGGAATGTGCATGCTGTCTAGCTAGCTCGGTCCACGTAAATGGTATCTCATAAAAAACACGTTTTCAACGTACAAAAATGCCAAGTTACTCAAAAGTATTGATATCAAAATGACGCCAAGTTACCGTACTACAAACAATATAGGCTATCTTGCCTCACCGAAATTTAATAACATGTATTCCAAAGCAATGCTACCCAATATTTCCTCAATTCTTTCAAGTCACTTGGCCCTGTGTGTATACAAGCGTGCAGCACATGGACAGGCCAAACATGTGTGTGGATGGCTTTCTCACAGTCATGATTGAATCTTGGTATAAATGTCTGTTCGTAAATGTGAATGTAACATGCTGCGAAGGAAATGTCCCCATGTGGATAAAGACGTTCTTTAGCAGGACTAATAAAGCGTCGCTCCGAGTGTACCTAATTAGCAACTGAAAGCCTGAGTCGAATAACGCGCTGATTACACAGGTTCACAGTCTGTAATAGTGCAATAATCGCAATCTATCAATTCTAAGAATCAAAGCGGTAGATAGAAGCCTAACACAACCTAAAAACAAAGAACGGTTGCCACACAGGGGAAAGTTTAAAATCTAACCGGTATGTAATTAGTAAATGAACGCAGATACTTACCCAACTCTAGCAGGACGGATTTCGGCAGTTCTACGCACCTGGACGAATTATAAACTTACTACCTAAACTGCGAGTTAGCAGGACTAATAAAGCGTCGCTCCGAGTGTACCTAATTAGCAACTGAAAACCTGAGTCAAATAACGCGCTGATTACACAGGTTCACAGTCTGTAATAGTGCAATAATCGCAATCTATCAATTCTAAGAATCAAAGTGGTAGATAGAAGCCTAACACAACCTAAAAACAAAGAACAGTTTCCACACAGGGAAAAGTTTAAAATCTAACGCGGTATGCAATTAGTAAATGAACACAGATACTTATCCAACTCTAGCAAGACGGATTTCGGCAGTAATACGCACATGGACGAATTATAAACTTACAAAGGTATACCTATGACAATACAAAAATGTCTAATAAATGCATATGTTTTAGGGAAAACATTTGTGTTTCTTAAATGACCTCGAATATATTATTTTACATTTGCATTATTGTATTCATGATATTTATTTTGTTTTCCATCAATTTTAAATTGGTTTATTAATGTTTTCAATGGTACCAATGGCTTCAATTAAGGTTTAGGGCTCAAACTAGGGTTCAGCTCCTACCTTTTAGGGTTAGGAAAACGGTAAGTCTGAGGGTTGAGGCAAGTTTACGGTTGCGTTTAGCCGCTTGATGAAAGGTAAGGAAGTGGGTTTCTTAATGATTTTGAATGAACCAAAAATTTTCTCCAGTAGCGTGTGCCCCTATGACCATACAAAAGGTGTAATAAATGTATTTTTTTTAGGGAGTACATTATTGTTTTTTATATGACCTCATAAATATTATATTGCATTTGAAATACAGTATTCATGATTTTTACCTTTTTAAGCCAGGCTTCTTTAATGATTTCTCTTCTTTTTCGGGTATGGAAATGTCACAAAGCATTGTGTAAACATTTAAATACGTTTACATATATATTGTACATATGTGTTGCATTTTGAGTAAGGTTTTGGGCATTCTTTCAAACTGTTGAGATCGTTCTTTTATACAAGAGTACGTGGTAGAAATTCATGAAAATTGGTTAAAACTGTAAGAATTCATGATAAACTACTTAAAAGTCACTGCTGGTTTAAGAAAGTTAAAACCAAAAATGTAACTTATTTCCATTTAATTGTTTTTCGGTAATCTATAAGAAAGCCTTCTAAAAGTAATTTCGGATCGATTTCTTATGCCTTCGTCCATACACTAGAGGAGGATCGCGGTCTTTTTCCTCATTCCAGATAAAGCCACTTATCAGGAAAGACTGCTTAAGTTGCAATTGTGATCCTTCTCCCCTTTTTCAGGTATGATATGAATTATACACTGTTAATGGAGTGAAAACATGAACGTTAGACATTCCTGACAGTGAAAAAGCACTAATGGAGTTGATGTTGGTGACGTTTTACTAGTTTTACCGAGTGTATAAACCGAGAAAATGTGCTAGCTTATTTAGCCGCTACAGCCATTTTTATGTACGATCACAGTAGACACGTGAAATGTCCATGATGTCTCTGTAATGCAGCTACTTTCCGATTGGTATTCTTTTTTAGTTTTTCGGTGTTAAAGCCTATTTGCTGTAATGACGTGCGGGTTACATGTTCATTTTGTTGCCTTTGTTTGAAGTTTATTACTAAATGCCGCGTTTTACCGAGTGTATTTGTGGAGAACACATGGTAGCTATACATGCTAGCTTGCTAGGCCGCGGCAGCCATTTTAATGTCCCAACAGGTTCACGTGGAATGTGCATGCTGTCTAGCTAGCTCGGTCCACGTAAATGGTATCTCATAAAAAACACGTTTTCAACGTACAAAAATGCCAAGTTACTCAAAAGTATTGATATCAAAATGACGCCAAGTTACCGTACTACAAACAATATAGGCTATCTTGCCTCACCGAAATTTTATAACATGTATCCTTCAAGAAGGCCCACATCACCCCGCTGCTGAAGAAACCCACACTAGATCCTTCAGTCATTCAGAACTACCGCCCGGTATCTCTCCTCCCTTTGCTATCCAAAACACTGGAACGTGCTGCATCTAACCAGCTCTCTGCTTTCTTCTCTGAGAACAACCTGCTTGATCCCCACCAGTCTGGCTTCAGGCCTGGCCACTCGACTGAGACTGCACTCCTCTCGGTCAGTGAGTCACTCCATGCCGCACGAGCAGCCTCCCTCTCCTCTGTCCTGATTCTTCTAGACCTCTCCGCTGCATTTGACACGGTAGACCACTCTACCCTCCTGTCCTCCCTGGCAGCAACAGGGATCCGCGGCACAGTCCTTGACTGGATTGAGTCCTACCTCTCTGACCGCTCCTTCCAGGTTGCCTGGACGGGTAAGGTATCACCACCCCGTCCCCTCACCACCGGAGTTCCCCAGGGCTCAGTCCTTGGTCCCCTTCTCTTCTCCATGTACACCAGATCCCTTGGCCCTGTAATATCTGCCCATGGCTTGTCCTATCATTCCTATGCCGACGACACGCAACTCTTTCTCTCCTTCTCCCCATCGGACACACAGGTCCCTGCCCGCATCTCCGCTTGCCTGAGGGACATACAGAGCTGGATGGACAATCACCACCTGAAGCTCAACCCAGGAAAGACGGAGCTAATCTTTATTCCTGCTCTATCCTCTCCCCTCCTCGACTTTTCCATTTCCTTAGGGGACACCGTAGTGACATCATCACCCTGCGCCAAGAATCTCGGAGTGATGATGGACAACAGGCTGTCCCTCTCCAACAACATTGCAGCAGTAACCCGGGCATGCAAATGTTTCCTATACAACATCCGCAGAATCCCCCCTTTTTCTCACCACCTACTCAACCCAGCTCCTGGTCCAAGCAATGGTTCTATCCCGCCTGGACTACTGCAACTCTCTTCTGGCTGGACTACCAGCATCTGCCACCAGACCCCTGCAGCTCATTCAGAATGCTGCGGCTCGTCTGGTCTTCAACCTCCCAGACACTCCCACGTAACTCCCCTGCTCACTACCCTCCACTGGCTGCCTGTTATAGCTCGCATCAAATTCAAAACATTGGTCCTAGCATACCAGGCAGTCAAGGGATCAGCCCCAGCATACCTTCACAAGATATTCAAACCCTACATGCCAGCCAGATCCCTCCGTTCTGCTACCTCAGGACGCCTAGCACCTCCCCCTCTTCGCACCTGCACTTCCAGAACACGTCTCCTGTCTGTTCTGGCCCCACGATGGTGGAATGACCTCCTGTGGAGGTCAGAACAGCTGAGACTGTGAACAATTTCAAACGACGACTGAAGACCCACCTCTTCAGGCTGCACCTCTCTCCATCCCTCCCTTCCCCCCTGTAAATGACTAAACTTAGGGTTGTAACTAGGCAGCTGTTTCATAGGTTACTTAGTTGATGCGCCTGTCTTAACGACTACTTGTATTTTTATTTATTTTGATTTTTCCATAGATTGCGTTGTTGCCGTTCTCGTTGTTAGTGTTAATCAGTTTAACCATCAGGGTCCAAGTTGAACTATGCGGTTGTTCCCTGTACTTGGACCGGTACTTCTCTCTAGGGGTTTCGTCATACTTGTTCCTGGTTATGGTTATACACTTTGTTGTACGTCGCTCTGGATAAGAGCGTCTGCCAAATGCCTGTAATGTAATGTAATGTAATGTAATGTATTCCAAAGCAATGATACCCAATATTTCCTCAATTCTTTCAAGTCACTTGGCCCTGTGTGTATACAAGCGTGCAGCACATGGACAGGCCAAACATATGTGTGGATGGCTCTCTCACAGTCAAGATTGATTGAATAGGTGTGTGTATGTCCAATTTGTATTGGTATGTATGTATTTCGCTGCCCAGGCTTTCTGTTGCGTGAATGATAGTATGTTTCTTGGTACAAGTGTGTTCGTGAATGTGAATGTAAGATGCTGCCAGGGAAATGCCCCCATGCGGTTGAAGAAGTTCTCTATGTATGTATATACAATAAGTGTTTTACATGCAGTATTCATTGTAAGTAGCAAATATACAATAACTTGTACATGTACTCAAATTCAGTTCAGAAGCAAGTATAAACATGTTTTCTGGAGAAATATGCTTCCTGCAGTTACTCAGCAGTAGTTTTCTACATGAATTTCTATGTGTTCCATGAGGCAATTCGAAATATTTGACTCTTTGATCTGACACAAAGTTTGCATGACATTGTAAAATGGTAAGATTACAAAACACAGGGCCAAGTGACTTGAAAGAATTGAGGAAATATTGGGTAGGACTGCTTTGAAATACATCTTATGTAATTTCGGTGAGGCAAGATAGGCTATATTGTTTGTAGTACTGTAACTTGGCGTCATTTTGACATCAATACTTTTGAGTAACTTGGCATTTTTGTACGTTGAAAACGTGTTTTTTATGAGATATCATTTCTTTTTGCAAAGCGTTTTATTATGAGAGTGAGAAATGCGAAGTGACCCTGTAAGAAACGGTTGTGGATTATGGCTATCCTTGCGTGAATTTGTACAGTCTGATGAGCGTATACGGTTTAGCAGTGTCTGTTTGCTATATATGTGAAACAGTGGCTGTGACAAAGCATGCGGTGGCGTAAGCGTAAACCTAACAGAAGCGCAGTTTAAATATGGCTAGTGTATGTACTCACGGATCTGAGGGCCATCCAACGAGCCTTGATTGATAAAAGAATGAGCAAGCGCGTAGAATTAGAGCTCCCTAGGTCGCAACTTGTATACCCTTCTGTCCTGCTCCGTTGTCTGTTATTTCGTGGAGATGCACTTTTAGTGTTCGTAAGGTTTATAAGGCATTTTGATAGGCTTATCAGCAGTTAGGAATCCTCTTCGCTGTTTTGCTACGAAATGATGAAATTGCGTAGTTGAAACAATATGTTTTTAGCAGAATGGGCATGTAGGTGAAGGTTGACATGAGCACGGAATATATTGCGGAGTAAATAAAGTGACCACGCTATATATAATATTTGGTGTAAAGCATTAATCGTTAAAGTGGAGGGTTAAGTAACGAGTGAAATCTATTGCACTGTTGTGCTTTTCTCATGTTCAGTACTAGTAGTTATACTTATTGGTGAGTCATGATTTTAAATGTAATGTTTTAATGGGGAGTTGCATAACGTACATACGTGGTAATTGTTTGTATGTGGCTAGAGGGTCATGAATGTAGAAACGTGGCGTTTGTTGATAAGAAGGTTTTGTACGGTAGCCAAGTGAAGAAATATAGTTAGTAGAAATGGCACAGCGGTGAACTGGTGTAACTTTTTGATAAAAGGAATACATTTACCGTCATGAAATGCATATGGGTGGCCGTGAGTGAGTTTTGGTAAAGAAAATATAAAAGCGTAAGAAAACGTTAGTGTAAAAGAGGAAATTATCTGCCTGTGGGCGAGGCAGGATTCGATCCTCCATCCGGAGGTTTACCAGTTTGTGACTTTGTTAGTGCAGCACCGTGACATAGCTGTGCAATGCGTGAAATATCATTAGCAAACCTGTCCGTGGTTTTAAGGAACACAGGCCAGTAAGCACAGAAGAGCTCCCGTTGAATCCATATGACTTTGCAATATTGTAGCCGGTTAATAACTGAACGTGCAGACGGTTCGTCATAATTCAGTGTATACGTTCGGTGAACGGCGGGTAGATATGGTGCAAAAGCAATAATTGAGAAGTAGTAGACAATTATTAGTGAGGGTAAAAGTAGGTTAAAGAAATGTGTCCCTAGCTGGGCTTGAACCTAAGACTTCGTGTTCCCGAGACTGTAACCTTACCCACTAGGCCACAAGCAGATTAGCTATTTAAACTGGAGATGTTTCAGAGTAAGAAGGTATGGGTATTTTGGCAGTGTATGCGAGTTTTTGATTGGGTGGTGAACTGGTGTAACTTTTTAATAAAACGAATACATTTGCCGTTATGAAATGCATATGGGTGGCCGTGAGTGAGTTTTGGTAAAGCGAATGTAAGCGTAAGAGAACGTTAGTGTAAAAGAGGAAATTATCTGCCTGAGGACGAGGCGGGATTCAGTCGTTCAACCGGAGGTTTACCAGTCTGTCACTTTGTTAGGGCAGCACCATGACAGCTATGCAATGCGTGAAATATCATTAGCAAACCTGTCCGTGGTTTTAAAGAAGAACACAGGCGAGTAAGCACAGAAGAGCTCCCGTTGAATCCATATGGCTTTGCAATATTGTAGCCGGTTTGCAATTGAACGTGCAGACGGTACGTCATAATACAGTGTATACGTTCGGGGAACGGCTGGTAGATATGGTGCAAAAGCAATTATTGAGAAGTAGTAGACAATTATTAGTGAGGGTAAAAGCAGGTTAAAGAAACGCGTTCTTAGCTGGGCTTGAACCAAGGACCCTGTGATCCCAAGACTGTAACCTTATCCACTAGGCCACAGGCGGACTAGCTGTATATACTGAGAATGTTTCAGAATAAAAAGGTATGGGTATTTAGCGTGTGTATGCGAGTTTTTCATTGGGTCGCGTAGGTGAAGATTTGGCGAGTGTCGGTAAAATGTCCAATGGGGAGATATTAGTGGGATAGGCGGCAGGAAAAATAAGAATGAGAAGAAGAAGTAGAAGAAAAAGAAGAGGAAGAAGAAGAAGGAGAAAACGCAAAATCCCCTTAGTTTGGGGCTTTATTGTGTGGACATGTGAAGTTGTTTGTGAATTCTGTCTGTTGAAATGGGGTCAGAATGTACAGAATTTAATGTTTTTAAGGGCTGAGTGTCTGTGGCTGTTGTGGTTATTTCTGTGGGGAACCCTGAAAAGTGCCAAACTCTCGGTGCTGTATAGGTATGGGGCATGCCCCCGCCAAGGCGTAACTTGGCGGGATGGCATACCTGCCATCCCAATCTCTTTCTATTTAGGTACTAGTGCTGTTTCACTGTAATAACCTGCCGTTAACATTATATTAATAACATGCCGTTAAAAAAAAAAAAATTTTTTGGTTCAGACTATCTTGTTTCTCCTTACTGTATGCTACTACAGTAAAGGCTTTTTATCTGCATTTTATTCAATGGACTTAAGTGGACTTGATCCTGAGTTTGGTTACACTGTTGTAAGTCGCTCTGGATAAGAGCGTCAGCTAAATGCCTATAATGTAATGTAATGTAATGTAACATATTTGCAGATATTTGTTCTTAAGCCATTGTATGTAACTGAAGTGTTTCTTTTATTTGTTTTGTCACTAAAGACATTGTAGATAAATGTGTATCTTGTAATTAAGGCCATATGAAAGGAAAAGGGTGAAGGAATTGAATTAGAGTAAATTAGAGAATTCATTGAATGAAACTGAAATGGAATGTAAAGTAGCAGACTGTTAGATGACTCAATTTTTAAAGAAGGGTGCCAAATTGAAATTGATAGTGGAGAATTATTTTAACTACAGTGATGCTATCTACCAGTAACAGTACAATTTAAAAGATAACGGTTATTATTTGAGTCATTGCTTATATGCACTTGTGGAAAAAAAGGAACGCTGAATGGAAGGTAGATTGTGACATGGTGTAGCCCACTTGTTCTGTGGAACTTTCATTTATTGGCAAATGTAAATGTTTATTGTTGAAAAGATTCCAGATAAAGCCACTGATGAGGAAACAGTGCTTAAGTTGCAATTGTGATCCTTCTCCCCTTTTTCAGGGGTACAACACATGCATAGCTAAGACAATACAAAATGTCTAATAAATGCATATGTTTGAGGGAAAACATTTTTGTTTTTTAAATAAACTCTAATATATTATTTTGCATTTGTATTGTATTCATGATATTTATTTTGTTTTCCATCAATTTTAAATTGTTTTTTAAATGTTTTGAATGGGACCAATGGCTTCAATTAGGGTTTAGGGTTCAAACTAGGGTTCAGCTAGGGTTAGGGTTAGGGAAACGGTAAGTCTGAGGGTTGAGGCAAGTTCACGGTTGTGTTTAGCAGCTTGATGAAAGGTAAGGAAATGGGTTTCTTAATGATTTTGAATGAACCAAAAATTTTCTCCAGTAGCATGTGTTCAAATGACCCTACAAACTGTAATAAATGCATGTTTTTTTAGGGAGAACATTATTGTTTTTTAAATGACCTCATACATTATATATTGCATTTGATTTATAGTATGCATGATATTTACATTGTTTTCCATCAATTTTAAATTGGTTTATTAATGTTTTCAATGGTACCAATGGCTTCTATTAGGGTTTAGGACTCAAACTAGGGTTCAGCTAGGGTAAGGGTTTGGAAAACGGTTAGGCTGAGGGTTTAGGCAAGTTGACGGTTGTTTTTAGCAGCTTGATGAAAAGTAAGGAAATGGGTTTCTTAATGATTTTGAATGAACCAAAAATTTTCACGAGTAGGATGTGTACCCATGACCATACAAAAGGTGTAATGGTAAATGGTAATGTAATAAATGTATTTTTTTTAGTGAAAACATTGTTTTTATAAATGACGTCATATATATTACATTTGAATTATAGTATTCATGATATTTACCTTGTTTTCCAACAATTTAAAATGGGATTTCTGATGTTATCATAGGCACAACTGGCTTCAATTAGGGTTTAGGGCTCAAACTAGGGTTCAGCTAGGGTTAGGGTTAATGAAACGGTAAGTCTGAGGGTTGAGGCAAGTTCATGGTTGTGTTTAGCAGCTTGATGAAAGGTAAGGAAATGGGTTTCTTAATTATTTTGAATGAACCAAAAATTTTCTCCAGTTGCATGTATTCCTATGACAATCAAAAATGTCTGTTAAATGCATATGATATTATTGTATTCATGATATTTATTTTGTTTTCCATCTATTTTAAATTGGTTTATTAATGTTTTCAATGGTTCCAATGGCTTCAATTATTTCACTGGTTAATTATTTCTGTCTGTGGAATTTGGATTCATGAGATCGCTAATAGCGTAATCAAATGTATTTGAAAGGGATGACACACCCATCTGTGGCCGATTACAGGTTTGTATTTGGTCAATTGTTTCCAATTACACAAGGTCGTTTTAGATGGACTGGTTCATTATTTCTGTCTCAGGAATTTGGATTTATGAGATCGCTAATAGAGTAATCAACTGAATTTAAAACGGGTGACGCACTCACCTGCTGCCGATTACAGTTTTGTATTTGATCAATTCTGTTGTGTAAATTGTTTCCAATGCCACAGCGTTCGTGTTGGATGAACTGGTTAATTATTTCTGTCTGGGGAATTTGGATTTATGAGATTGCTAATAGCATAATCAAATGTATTTGAAACAGATGACGCGTCCATCTGTGGCCGAGTACAGGTTTGCATTTGGTCAGATTCAAAATCCGTTTTAGAAAGACGCTATGTCTACACTGCGCGAACACACCATTTAAAAAGCGTGACAGTGCTAGGCAGATGAATTTGATTGTCACATGGTTTACATATGGTGTTTTTATTAAATTATGTTGTTGTGTTGCAGAATCAGGAGGCTTTTGTGGCAAGCAGGGAGCATCAGAATTAGCTTTAGGCTACTCAAGAGCAGGACTGTATGCATCTTAACCCAATCCCTCCTCGTCAACACACTTTCCCCCACGTCACATCCTTACTAGGGTAGTCTTCCAACTACTCTCGGAAAGTAATACAGTGCCTCCTAGTGGTCAGAATACACTCAACCTGTAACATCTATTATTGAACACAACAAATTGCATGGTATGAAACGGGAAGGAACTATTTTTTCTTGATAAAATCATTGTTTTCATAGAACTTACGACCAGAGGTTTTTACTTAACAACGGTGCAAATAGAACTACAAACCAGAGTGCATGCATAACGACGGTCCAATTAGAACTACGAACCAGTTTTGCTTGACAACGGTAAGATAATATGCCCAAACGCCCGCAGAAGAACATTTCACTTCCAGCTGATTAAATCTATAAAAATCAATAAATATAAAAGCAAACTCATATTGTCATTGTTGGTACACGGGATGAAATTGATGTGAAATTACAGGGAAATTCCTACAGTAACCTGCTGTTTTATTGATATACGGCACATTGCTGAAGACAGAACAGCATTGTGGGCATTTTGCTCTGAACTGCATAACACCATTTGAATTTGCAGTAATTAACTGGAAATTGCAATGCATATTGGGAAGCCGTTGGTTAGTAGTGGCGGCAGAGAATTTGCTAACAAAGCAATGCCAAGTTTCGAGTGTCACACCTAATAGGCTACGCGAATTTAAAAGTAATTATATCACAATTTGTTCGTTTTTGATTTCCAACAGAATACGTTGATCTGTATTTCACATTAATTTTCTTGTTCTTTTCCAAGGCAACCCTGTATTTCGAGTATTTTTTGTTGCAGCTGGCTAGAGTGCCGCCGGATTGCGCAGGTAGGCTACGTGCGTTTCGAATTCATTAAACTAGTTAGTATCATAACGGCCAATCATTCGCCAGCGATAGCTTGGTATGAAAGCATGTTTCCATGTCAGTATTGTGGTCACCAATGCTTAACAAAGTATGCGTTTGTTAGGCATATCAAAGTACATGCGAGTCTTCCAACCGCGTTGTTTAAATGCGCCTTTTTTGATTGCACCCGTTCGTTCAGAAACATGACGCAGTTGGAATGTCATGTATATCGAGTGCATAAAGATAAGAGGAGAGCACAGGTAACTGCAATCGAGTGTGTATCTTGTCATGTAGAATTTTGCAATGTTAGATGCAATGATTTATCCAGTTTAAACTCTCATTTGAAATCTCATATCGGAGAGGGCAGGGCAGTTTCTTGTCCATTTCGTCAGTGTGGGAGAACATTTTCAGTTGTCTCTTCCTTTATTTCTAATTTTTCCACAGTACACAAGTCTTGTACAGTATCCAGTCTTCTGGGCCATGTAACAGTAGGAACAGAGACGAGACTAACGGCAACCAATGAACAAGTTGAGGATGTTTCAGTGTTGGAGGGGGATTTGACTGACGACGTAACGTAAGTGATGATAATGAGGGAGACCAAGCAGCGGTGCTGCCAGAGAGAGCAGATGAATCCCTTTTCTTGAACAATTTGGCTTTCTTTTATTTAAAGTTGCAGGCAAAACTTTTACTGCCAGCATCAGTCATACAGTCTATTATTGAGGATTTTCAAGCAGTGCATGATATCAGTCAGTCTCATTTACTTCATAAGGTGGACGAAAAGCTGGTATCATTGGATATCTCTGACAGTGAGAGAGAGAATGTCATAGAGGTTCTTAAATCCGAGGATTTGTTTCGGGCATGCAACACTGGTACCTTGAAAACTGATCAAAGACAAAAAACAGTTTTTAAAAATCAGTGTAGATACATTGAGCCAGTCCCACTTTATCTTGGAAAGAATGATTCAGGGAAGGAATGTTTTGCTCAATACATTCCGTTAAAAGATACACTTCGATCACTCTTTCGGTGTCAGTCGGTCAAGCAGCAAACGCATAGCTACAAACAAGAGATACAGTCTTTGTCTAGATCAAGAGATGTCTTGGAAGACATCTGGGATGGTAGCGATGTGGCAGCAAATGTATTGTTTAAGAAGTAGGAGGAATCTCTTGGTCTGGTACTGTACCAGGATGCTTTTGAAGTGGTAAATCCGCTACTTTGATTTAAATGGTATAGTCTTACCTGATGGACGTGTACCGAGGAACATTGTGTGCCATAGCTGGAGATAATCTGGGATCACAGAGTGGCTTTAGTGAAAACTTCAGTAAAAGCACCCATTTCTGCAGATTATGTACTAGAGCCCGACCGATATATCGGTATGGCCGTTATATCGGCCATTATTTGACTTTTTTGACCACATCTGGATCGGCAGTTATGCCGCCGATGTGCCCCGATTTTTAAATAAGTATAATAAACAAAAAAAAAACAATGATTATTTATCTGTACTTGTCTGTTCGAACGTTGTAATTGCTATTTACTAGAATTATCCAGTAGAGGGAGCTCTAATACAAGTGTGAACTGCAGCAGCTGACTCGCTACTTCTTTAATAAGACGTTTGTTACTCGTGCCTTATCCAATATTCTCCACTGCAAGACTTGTCTGCACAGATTCGGTTGCGGCAATAAAGGTATGTATATTTAGTGAAAGTTTTTAATTAAATGTGTTTATACGACCACTATGTTTATCAATCCTCATTATCAAATGAGCGAGCTAGCTAACATATTTGGTTCACTTTAGCAAGCTAGCAAGCCTTTATGAACTGGAAGTGAGCACATAAGCAGCGTAGGATCTACATTTCCAGAGGACATCGCTGTATTCTCAAATAAATAACCAGCCAAAATAAAATGGTGATTGAATGTGTCACACATTTGTTTTTTAAAAAAAATCTGATATAATGATATTAGCTACTATATGATGTTGTGTAAATAGCCAAGGCGTGATTGCAAGCGAGTGTCATCTTGTCACGCGTCATCGTAGCAAGCTAACCAGACAGTAAAAACGCAGATAAAACACTAACATGAATCATTTTAAGCCATGTTATCTAGCTTTGTCGTGATAACATGAGAGAAGGATTGCTGTTGGAGAAGTGAATCAACTGACAGTTAGCGCGGGTAACCTGCACGAAAGCGCATTGTAGTTTTTTTCATGTATTTCATCCAGTCAATTTAATTTCATCTAATGTTACACTTGATTCACTCTTTAGCTCCGCTAGATAATGTCTTACTCTTTGAGATCATGTAGTAGAAATACAATAAGAAAATATAATTAATTTAACTTACTGAGAAAGTATAATATGAAATAATGAGGCTGTGTCATAGCTAATGCGTTATTGCGAGCGAGTGTGTCGTCTAGTCACGCGTCAGAGCGCATTGTAGTTATTTTCACCGCCTAATTCTTATGGACAGGGAAGCTCGTTAGATAGTCTTAGTAGGAATAAAATGTGACGAGTGCTGGAGAAAAGGTCCGCAAGTCGCAAATCTTGAAATTGCGCTAGGAGAGAAAAAAAGTTTTTTAAATTTTTTTTTTTACTGTTTTCCTTTTTTTCATATTACGAAAGTTAAAGTGTTGAAGAAGTCACTCAATAGAATAAACAACAGTTTTAGGGTCACTAAATACTTATAGTTTGTCAGCAAAGTCGGCTTGTTTTAGTGATTCTTACAGCCGGGTTTTGGAGGCGTGATGGGGGTGCAGTTTAATTAGCATGTTTGATTTCGTTGTCACTTTGTTTCGGTCAAGCCACCGCCCATAAATAAAGCCGTGTGGTAGTAGCCTATGTTTGTTTACTGTTTGAGGTTGCTAAAATGGCGGACGCTCAATCAGTAGGTGAGAGTATAAGCTTTCTAACGATGTATAACATGTCTGATTTTGCTTTTGGAATAGCGTTTTATAGGTTAGCGTAACCGAACATTTTCTTACCATGGCATCTATATGGTAGCATTAAAAAACGTTACACCTAATGAAATGTTGTCAACGGTTTTTCATGATTCCTTGGAAAATACCATTATTATTGAGGACTTCTGGGCATAGCTAAGCCATATGTTTGCTGATAGACCTAGCTGACATAGTTTTCTGGAGCAAAACAATTAGTGCAATTAGGATTCAGCTGTGCAGGACCCGCAGAAGTTCTCCTAGAGCGGGCTAAGTATCTGTTTTTTGCCATTAGTGTAGCTAGATTAGACTTCTACCTGTTTTGTAGTTTGCCCAACATTAGTTTTGGTGTTTGTTTGTGAAGTGTAGTATCTTATTGGCCTCATTTGCTCTTAACTGACTGCATCAAGCAGGTATTGTGTGGAGCTAGTTAGCTACTGGTTTGTGGGGAAATTGCTTGGTCACCAGCTGCTTTTCATTTGCTAATTAGGGCTTGTAGTCTGGCTTGGAGCGACACTATATTAGAACTGTTTTGAGTTAGTTGGGCAGAAAGTGCAATTGGGATTCAGCTGTGCAGGACCCGCAGAAGTTCTCCTAGAGCGGGCTAAGTATCTGTTTTTTGCCATTAGTGTAGCTAGATTAGACTTCTACCTGTTTTGTAGTTTGCCCAGCATTAGTTTTGGTGTTTGTTTGTGAAGTGTAGTATCTTATTGGCCTCATTTGCTCTTAACTGACTGCATCAAGCAGGTATTGTGTGGAGCTAGTTAGCTGCTGGTTTGTGGGGCAATTGCTTGGTCACCAGCTGCTTTTCATTTGCTAATTAGGGCTTGTCGTCTGGCTTTGTGTCATTGCATCCCTATCCTTCTACCATCACCCTTCCCCTCTCTACTCCCTGTCCTCATTGCTATGCCATGTGTCCATCCCATCCCAACCTGTTCTCTCCCCTTCAGAACTCGCTTCTGCAGGCGAGGCCCCCCGCGGCGACGGAACCCCTCCAACCTTCGCTATCCCTCATTGACCCCCTGTGACAACTTCACGGTCGCAGGAGGGCTATGGAACTGCCAGTCTGCTACGCGGAAGGCTGACTTCATTTCAGCCTACGCGTCCCTCCTCTTTACATTTCCTTGCCCTGACTGAGACCTGGATCACACCAGGCAACACTGCAACCCCTGCAGCCCTCTCCTTCTCCTTCTCTCACACCCCCCGCCCATCTGGCCGTGGTGGGGGCACAGGTTTGCTGATCTCTCCCTCCTGGAAATTCTCTATTCTCCCCCTCTCTCACCTCTCCATCTCTACCTTTGAATACCACTCTGTCTCAATCACCTATCCTGTTAACTTGTATATTGTTGTTATCTGTCGCCCTCCAGGGCCCCTGGGAAGCTTCCTTGATGAGCTCGACACCCTGCTGAGCTCCTTCCCGGAGGATGGCACCCCACTGATCCTCCTGGGAGACTTCAACATCCACCTTGATGCCTCCCACTCCGCAGCCTTCCTGCCTCTACTTCACTCATTCGATCTCTCCCTAATGCACTCCCCACCAACACACAAAGCTGGCAATCTCCTAGATGGTTATCCTGAGGAATTGCTCCTCTTCCAATCCCACAGTGACCCCTCTGCACCAGTCTGACCACCACTCCATTTCCTTCTCCCTCCCTCTTACTCCCCTCCCTCCCTCCCCTCCATCCACTCCTACTGTCATGGTCCGCCGTAATCTCCGCTCCCTCTCTCCCTCCTCTCTCGCTTCCAGTGTCACTGCTTCACTCCCCACTCTTGAATCCTTCTCCAACCTTCCCACTGACTCTGCATCCTCCACTCTGTCTTCCTCGCTCTCCTCAGCACTTGACTCTCTCTGTCCTCTAGTCTCCAGGCAGGCACGCTCGTCCCCTCCCAGTTCGTGGATGTCTGACCCCATCCGAACCAACCGGGCCAGCCTACGTGCAGCGGAGAGGAAGTGGAGGAAATCCATGGCTCAATCCGACCTGTCTGCCTACCAGTCTATGCTAGCTACATTTTCTACCGCTCCAAAATTAATTATTATCAAACAAAAATTCATAAATCTGCCTCTAACCGTCATCAGCTGTTCTCCATTTTCTCCTCTCTCCTCAGCACTCCTTCCCCACCTCAGTCCTCCCTCGCTGCAGATGATTTTGCAGTTTTCTTCGATGAGAAAATTGCAGACATCCGCAGCTCCTTCACGTCCACCACCACCCTTCCCCACTCCCCCATCTGTTCCCTCCCCTTGTTTCTCCACTTTCTCTCCCCTCACTGACTCTGTTTCCCAGCTCCTACTCTCCCACCGCCCTACCACCTGTGCTCTTGACCCCATCCCTTCCTCTCTCCTTCAGACTATCACACCTGACATCCTCCCATATGTCACCTCCCTTGTGAACTCCTTGTCTTCTGGATGTTTCCCCTCTTCTTTCAAGCTGGCCCACATCACCCCACTGCTGAAAAAGCCCACTCTGGATCCCTCTGTCATCCAGAACTACCGTCCTGTCTCCCTTCTCCCTTTCCTATCCAAAACAATTGAACGAGCTGCTTCTAATCAACTCTCCTCTTTTCTCTCCCTGAACAATCTCCTAGACCCCTATCAGTCTGGCTTCAGACCTGGCCACTCGACAGAGACCGCACTCCTCTCGGTCAATGAGTCGCTTCACGCCGCACAAGCAGCCTCCCATTCATCTGTCCTGATCCTCCTAGACCTTTCTGACACCGTTAACCACCCCATCCTCCTGTCCTCCCTGGCAGCTATGGGGATCTGTGGCACCGCACTAGACTGGATTGAGTCCTACCTCTCCGGTCGCTCCTTCCAAGTCACCTGGGCTGGTGCAGTATCAGCACCTCGCCCCCTTGCCACAGGAGTTCCCCAGGGCTCTGTCCTTGGTCCCCTCCTATTCTCCCTGTACACCCAATCTCTTGGTCCTGTAATCTCTGCCCATGGGTTGTCCTATCATTGTTATGCCGATGACACCCAACTCTTTCTCTCCTTCCCGCCCTCTGACACTCAGGTCTCTGCTCGCATCTCTGCTTGCCTGAGGGACATCCAGAGCTGGATGGATAACCACCATCTTAAGCTGAACCCAGGCAAGACGGAGATGATCTTCATCCCTGCTCCATCCTCTAACCTTCTCGACTTTTCTGTTTCCCTAGGGGACACTGTGGTGTCATCACCCACCGCAAAAAACCTTGAAGTGGTGATGGACAACAGACTGTCCCTCTCCCAGAACATCACGGCGGTGAGTCGAACGTGCAGGTTCTTCCTGTACAACATCCGGAGAATCCGCCCCTTCCTCACCACCTACGCAACCCAGCTCCTGGTTCAAGCGATGGTCCTGTCCCGCTTGGACTACTGCAACTCGCTACTGGCTGGTCTGCCAGCATCCGCCATCAGACCCCTGCAGCTCATCCAGAATGCTGCAGCGCGTCTGGTCTACAACCTCCCCAGACATTCCCATGTCACCCCCCTGCTCACTGACCTCCACTGGCTGCCTGTTATGGCTCGCATCAAATTTAAGACTTTGTTGCTTGCATACCAGGCAGCTAAAGGGTCAGCACCAGGGTACATTCAGAGGATCATCAGACCCTACACACCAGCCAGACCTCTCCGTTCTGCCACCTCTGGACGCTTGGCACCTCCCCCTCTTCGCGTCTGCACTTCCCGCTCCCGTCTGCTGTCTGTCCTGGCCCCTCGCTGGTGGAATGACCTCCCCGTGATGGTCAGAACAGCAGAGAATCTCACCACTTTCAAACGCAGACTGAAGACTCATCTCTTCAGGCTGCACCTCTCCCCACCCCTCCCTAGCCTATAGTTCAGCTCACTGTACCTAGCTAGGATAATTTGATTATGTTAGTGTATCTGGCAGGATTGTTTTTGTATGATTAGGTGTGATTCCAGTGCTAGTTTGTACTTGGTAGGATTCTTGCTTGCTGAACAAGCTTACTCTACAGGGTTGGAGTCCTGATCAATGTGGTCACTTCTGGCACTACGATCCTTATTTCATTCGTGTTTCTTTTGCGCCTCTACATCATGAAACCTATGCTAAATGCCTATAATGTAATGTAAAATGTAAAAAACAGAAGCGGATATAACTGTCATTGATTTACTGTCTCTGTCTCCATCTACTGAACATAGATAAGATTTCATCATTGCTATGTAAGTTACTGCTCAAAATATTTCGGTTATTACGTTATTTTAGAAATTGAGTATCTTTAAATAGGTTAGTGGTGTTATATAATGTAAATATTTCACACTGTAATGTAAGCGTTAGATGGAAATGTAATAGTTTTTGTGAAGCATGCAACAGTGATTTTCTTGAGTCATAACAGTTGATTTGTAGTGAAATACGTGGATATGTTATGATTTACAGCAATGCATAATTTAGACATTTTGAATAGATTTGGAGATGCTGGGTACACTGCTTAGTTTTTGCTTCGTACATCTATAGTAGTTCTACATATCCACCCTTAGATTTTATGAACTTGTGGTCAAGAAGTTTTTGACCTAGCACATGTATAGTTTAACCTCCTGTATATATGCAATCTCTCAGTATTTCATTACAAACTTAAAAAGTGCAAATTTATTTTTGTTTTTTTGTCAAAACAATTGCATTTGTGGCACTTTATTTCTTACAAAATTATGAATATAAACTAATCTGCGTTAGTATTGTAAATTGTACAGATGTCTTGCTTATTTTAAGCCATTTTTCAGGTCTTTGTGGTGTTTACATCTGGAGTTATAAAGCTTTAAATAGGGTACCCCTAAATGGGCAAGGATTGGCAAGATTTGGCTTGTGCCTTGAGAGGTTAAAATATAAGTTTTTCAAATTGATTTGAAAATGTTGCACTTTTTGACAAAATATCGGTCAAAACATCGGTAATCGGTGGGCTAGGACTCTCCAAAATCGAGATTGGCGCCGGACCCAAAAATCTGGCATCGGTCGGGCTCTATTATGTACTGTTGGCCATGCTCAATTTTTGTCATCTCCCTTCACAACAGGTGAAAAGAAAACAATTGCATCATACAAAGACAGCGTGCAGCACAGCATGCAGCATAACGTAAGTACATCAAAACTGTCACTGGGAATTAAATTTGATTTGATTCCAAATTTATCAAATTAACCCACTTCCATGTGTGCCAACTTGGTCTGCCTCCTTGTCTGGGCCATGACTTATTTGAGGGTATCGTCGCATATGACTTAGCTCTATACCCAAGTCATTTTGTCACAAATCAGAAATTCTTCACGTATAGAGAACTGAATGGACAGCTTAATCACTTCAGGTACCTTGGCAATGACGCCAGCAATAAGCCATGCGAAATGAATCCAGGAAGTGAGAAATTGAGTGGACATGCTGTCCAGAATTGGTGTTTCCTTAGACTTCTGCCTCTTGATTGGGGACAAAATTTAAAATCCAGTTGAAAATGAAGTTTGGCAATTTGTGTTGCAGCTAAGGCAAAAAGTTGAAATTGTTTGTGCTCCTGCCATTGCAACTAGCCAGATGGCCTACTTGAAAGTCCTTATTGAGGAGTATTTGCCGAGTCGACAGTATTGTTTTCCTAATCACCCACTTAAGCTGAAACATCATCATATACGTCACTATCCTGAACTTATACTTGCTTTGGGCCTCTTATTCGCTCTTGGACCCTTAGGTTTGAGAGTAAACACACACACATTTTAAAGTGTGCTCGCAAATTACACAACTTCAAGAATTTGTGTTCCACATTAGCAGAGAGGCATCAACTTTTACAAGCATTTCTCTGTGCTGGTAATATATTTCCACCTTGTGTCATTTTTGACAGAGGTACAGATTTCTTTTCCAAATGATTACAATGACAAGATAAAACAATCTGTTGATCATTTAGGCCTCCAGCTACGTAACTCTGTGGCTGTACACAATATCACCGTTAAAGGCACAAGCTACAAAAAAAAGCCACGTGTGTTGTCTTGGAGAAGAATGGTGTCTTTGGCAAGATAGAACTGATTCTTGTTTGCAACAGTTGTTTACTTTGTCACAGAGAAATGCCAGTCTGATTTCATTTTTGATCAGGGGATTTACTGCCTAAAGATGGGCTCAGAGAACCCCATTTCAAATTATTTCTGCCTAGAACATGCAAGCCTGCTTGACTATTACCCTTTGCCTGTGTACAACATGTTTGGTCTGTCTCTAATAGCCCTTCGCCACTCCTTTCCTTCAGAATGTCTGATATAAGTGAGAGCATCAAGGACGCAGTCATTTCTGTCCTGCCAAGTGTGCCAGAAGAGACGCTCACTCTGTTGGTTGAAACGATCTTACACCAGGGAGTGGAAAGCAAAGATGACTTGCAGTACCAATCCAGTGCAGAAAACTTTTAAATGCATGGAAATGAGCAGGTACTGTATATTTACTACTTCACTACCAAATTAAAGTGTATTAAAAAGCTTATTGTTTTATCTAATTAATTATGGCATAATTTTAGTCAATATTCATAACGATAGATTTTTGTTTTCATTGCCAGATGCCATAAGTTGTGCTACCCCCCTACTCCAGTCCCCAGAAGGCAGTTCATCACTGTCAAGCTCCTTGAGATCCAGTAGCCCTTCACCATCACATTCCATACGGCCACCAGTAAAGCAAAAATGGCCAGAAACTTTCCAGGTACCCTGGGAGAAAGTGCCACCAGGTATTTGTACTGCCACTGAAAGTGGGATAAGGTCCTCACCAGCAGATAGAAGGCAAATGGTTCGGGTCTTGGTGGACAAAATGAGGAAGTTTGAGGCCAACCCTTCGTGGTCGCAGTGCCTCATAATTTCTGTCAAGATTGTCAACGAGTTTCCGCAGTCCTTCGCTGACATGATAGAAGGGAAATTTATAGGGGGAGGATATGCATCTCTCCTGAGTCAAATAAAAATTCATGTTGAGCATTTAAACAGAAATAACACTTTGGCACGGCGCAGGTCTGTCACCACGGGCAAAGCCAAACACAGGCCCTGCAGATAGCTATGGCTGCACACGGTGGCAGCCAGACCTTCCACCTGAAGAAACAGAAAGCACACTGGAAGAGAAAACAAAGATACTTTTGGAGTTCTTCTCTCGTGAGGGCTTGTCTGGGATTGAAAGTACAGAATCTCATGGAGGCAACGTACTACTTACAGCGCAAGATGATAAACACAACACCGGCCCACACACTTGAATATCTGAAATCTCAGTGGCCATACCTGTTTGTCCCTAGGAGTATGTGTACACATTTTGAGATGTTAACAGACATCAACATTTTGAGAACTGGAAGCATCTCTTGAAGGAAATGGGCAAAATATCATGGAGTTCCTCAAGAAAAACCCTACCAATAGTGAAGTCAAGGCTGTTCTGACCCGAAGCAATACCAGTGTGGCAGCTCCATATGTTCTGCTAGTGCTGATGGCTCACTTCAAACAGCAGAGTGATGCACTGATACTGGAAACAGATGTAAGTATGAAGCCATTTAATTGCTCTCTGTGATTTCCTGTAAACAAATTAAAGTAAATATACAGTGCAATCTGTATGTGTTTGGACAGGGACACATTTTTTTGTTCTGTTCTCCAACAAACAGACAGTTGACATAAAACAGTCACAATGTGGTTAAAGTGCAGACTTTCAGCTTTGATTTGACCATATTTACATCCATATCAAGTGAACATTGTAGGACCTACAGCCCTTTTTATACATAGTCCCCCCCCAAATTTTAGGGGCTCAAAAATAATTGGACAAATTAACATAATCATAGATTAAATTGTCATTTTTGAATACTTGGTTGCATATCCTTTGCATGCCATGACTTCCTGATGCCCATGACCTATCAACATCATCAGAGTCTGGATATCTTATTTTCAGGTTGTCCTACAAGCGGTACTAAAACGCTTTCCATTTGAATGGATCTCTATGGGAACTGGGGGGTAAATGGTAAATGGACTGCATTTAAATAGCGCTTTTATCCAAAGCGTTTTACAATTGATACCTCGCATTCACCAGAGCAGTTAGGGGTTAGATGTCTTGCTCAGGGACACTTCGACACGCCCAGATCGGGGATCGAACCGGCAACCCTCCGACTGCCAGACAACCGCTCTTATTTCCTGAGCTATGTCGTACTAAGCATGACTACTTTCATTCAGTGCACATCATGAATGGAAATCCAGGAAATCCAGCTATATCTCTTTACAAATAAAAATATTTGGGGTTCCTATATGATGCAGTGTTTCAGCAACACTGGTTTACCAGATACCAATGAAACATATCAAGACTAACAAGGACCCAAAGGTGCTCAATTGAATTTTGAAGTTGCTCAGCACTCCCCATCAAACATCAAGGCACTCAATGTTGGATAATTCACTGATTTTTATAGTTATTGATGACATATCTTTCTATGTTGCGGTTAAGTATATGTTTATACTGACTTGACTTATATAGTGACTTGAAAGAGTTGAGGAAGTATTGGGTAGCATTGCTTTGAAATACATCTTATGTCATTTCGGTGAGGCAAGATAGCCTATGTTGTTTGTAGTAGCGTAACTTGGCGTCATTTTGATATCAATACTTTTGAGTAACTTGGCATTTTTGTTGAAAACGTGTTTTTTATGAGATATCATTTCTTTTTGCAAAGCGTTTTATTATGAGAGTGAGAAATGCGAAGTGACCCTGTAAGAAACGGTTGTGGATTATGGCTATCCTTGTGTGAATTTGTACAGTCTGAGCGTGTACTGTTTAGCAGTTTCGGTTTGCTATATATGTAAAACAGTGGCTGTGACAAAGGGTGCGGTGGCGTATAAGTGTAAAACGTATCAGAGATGCATATGAAATATGGCCAGTGTATGTACTCACAGATTTGACGTCCATCCAACGAGCCTTGACTGACAAAAGAATCAGCAAGCCCGTAGAATTATAACTCTCTAGGTCGCAACTTGTGTAGCCTTCTGTCCTGCTCCGTTGTCTGTTATTTCGTGGAGATGCACTTTTAGTGTTTGTAAAGTTTATAAGGCATTTTGATAGGCTTATCTGCAGGTAGGAATCCTCTTCGCTGTTTTGCTAAACTAGAACCGGAGAACATGATAGTGGAGAATAGGAGCAGACGCATATGTCCCAGCAGGTTTTGCATATGAGAAAATAACAACAGTGTGAGAGAAATTAGGGTGAAATTGTGAAATTTCGGAGTTGAAACAATATGTTTTTAGCAGAATGGGCATGTAGGTGAAAGTTGACATGATCACGGAGTATAGTGCGAAGTAAATGGAGTGACCATGAGCAAGCTTATATTCCTTATCGAACGGTATATATAACAGTCGCTGTAAAGCGCCAGCTGTTAAAGTGGGGGTTAAGTAACGTGAAATCTATTGCACTGCTGTGTTTTTTCATGTTCAGTACTAGTACTGAATCATGTTTTTAAATGTAATATTTTAATGGGGAGTTGCAGAACGTACATACGTAGTAATTGTTTGTATGTGGCTGGATAGAGAACAGGGCGAGGTAACATGATGTAGAAACGTGGCGTTTGCTGATAAGAAGGTTTGTACAGTAGCCAAGTGAAGAAATGTAGTTAGTAGAAATGGCACAGCTGTGAACTGGTGTAACTTTTTGATAAAAGGATTACATTTGCCATCATGAAATGCATTGGGTGGCCATGAGTGAGTTTTGGTAAAGCAAATATAAGCGTAAGAGAACGTTAGTGTAAAAGAGGAAATTATCTGCCTGAGAACGAGGCGGGATTCAATCGTTCAACCGGAGGTTTACCAGTCTGTCACTTTGTTCGGGCAGCACCATGACATAGCTATGCAATGCGTGAAATATCATTAGCAAACCTGTCCGTGGTTTTAAAGAAGAACACAGGCGAGTTAGCACAGAGGAGCTCCCGTTGAATCCATATGGCTTTGCAATATTGTAGCCGGTTAACAATTGAACGTGCAGACGGTACGTCATAATACAGTTCGGGAACGGCTGGTAGATATGGTGCAAAAGCAGTAATTGAGAAGTAGGAGACAATTATTAGTGAGGGTAAAAGCAGGTTAAAGAAACACGTTCCTAGCTGGGCTTGAACCTCCAACCCTGTGTTCCCAAACCTGTAACCTTACCCACTAGGCCACAAGCTGTTTGTACTGAAAATGTTTCAGAGTAAAAAGGTATGGGTATTTGTGTGTGTAGGCGAGTTTTTCATTGGGTCGTGTAGGTGAAGATTTGGCGGGTGTCGGTAAAATGTCCAATGGGGAGACATGTTATTAGTGGGATAGGCGGCAGGAAACATGAGAAGGAGAAGGAGAAGGAGAAAACGCTAAATCCCCTTAGTTTGGGGCTTTATTGTGTGGACATGTGAAGTTGTTTATGAGTTCTGTTTGTTGAAATGGGGTCAGAATGTACAGAATTTAATGTTTTTAAGGGCTGAGTGTCTGTGGCTGTTGTGGTTATTTCTGTGGGGAACCCTGAAAAGTGCCAAACTCTCGGTGCTGTATAGGTATGGGGCATGCCTCCGCCAAGGCGTAACATCCTCTCCCAATGTCCTGGTTTCTTACATTTGTGGCATGTAGACTTAGCTGCAGGGCATTTCTCCTCCTTCCTGTGAGCTGTCTTGCCACATCTCCCACACGTTTTGCTGTGCTCTCTGTCTTTGAAGCCTCTGTTTTTGTTTTTATTTGGGTGGGGCCCGCGCCATTTTGTGTGTTTTTCGCGCCCCTGCGCTACCTCCTGCACAGCGTATGCTGCCTCACCCTGCCGGGTGGATTTCCTGTAAAGGGGAAATCCACTGTTCATACATTGTTTGGAGTTAGGTTGCCACCGTTCCTGAAATGTATAAAAGAGTTCCAGAAACAAGTTGTCAACAAATGTTTATTTACTCGCAGGGGAAAGAGAAGAATAATTGGAGTAAAAGAAATATATATATATGTATATATATATATATATATATATATATATATATATATATATAGCCTACTGTAATTGGAGTGAAGTTATTAGTTATTATACAGTAAGGTAAAATGTTTGCTAAGGTTAACTTGTGGTCTTAGAGTAAATCACGCCTACTTGATTATTTGAATGTTAAGCACCGAGCAGTTGCACTGAGGGGAAAGGAATTTAAAGGGGAGATGTAATGAGATTGTTACGACAGTTACGACAGTTACGATGGTAAATGGTAAATGGACTGCATTTGCAGGCATTTTGATAGGCTTATCTGCAGGTAGGAATCCTCTTTGCTGTTTTGTTAAGCTAGAACCGGAAAAGTTGATAGTGGAGAATAGGAGCAGACGCATATGTCCCAGCAGGCTTTGCATATGAGAAAATAACAACAGTGTGAGATAAATTAGGCAAAATGATGAAATTGCGTAGTTGAAACAATGTTTTTAGCAGAATGGGCATGTAGGTGAAGGTTGACATGATCACAGACTATAGTGCGAAGTAAATGAAGTGACCATGAGCGAGCTTAGTTTCCTTATCAAACGGTATATATAACAGTCTGTATTTAACGTTAGTTGTTGAAGTGGAGGGTTAAATAATGTGTGCAATCTATTGCACTAATGTGTTTTTCTCATGTTCAGTGCTAGTAGTTATATTTATGAGTGAATCATGATTTTAAATGTAATGTTTTAATGCGGAGTTGCAGAACGTACATCCGTAGTAATTGTTTGTAGCCTATGTGGCTAGATAGAGAACAGGGCGAGGTAACATGAATGTAGAAACATGGCGTTTGCTGATAAGGTTTTGTACGGTAGCCAAGTTAAGAAATATAGTTAGTAGAAATGGCACAGTGGTGAACTGGTGTAACTTTTAAATAAAAGGATTACATTTGCCATCATGAAATGCATATGGGTGGCCGTGAGTGAGTTTTGGTAAAGCAAATATAAGCGTAAGAATACGTTAGTGTAAAAGAGGAAATTATCTGCCTGAGGCGAGTCGGGATTCAAGCCTTAAACCGGAGGTTTACCAGTCTGTGACTTCGTTAGTGCAGCACCATGCCATAGCTATGCAATGCGTGAAATATCATTAGCAAACCTGCCGGTGGTTTTAAAGAACACAGGCCAGTAA